>NC_016091.4:21435002-21493415 GCF_000004515.6 Glycine max | reverse complement strand
TAAATGTGGTAGGTTGCAATAACAACCAAATTTCAGGAAATAGCCTAAACGTGTCCACACGACACTCTCACTTAGGGAACTGTGCTGAGTTTGTGGAGACCACCCGGTTGTGCACGTAACAGCCCCCCTCCCATAGGTGATCAGCTTGGGAGCCCAAAGGTGTTTCCTACCAGGTGACAGCCCCTAGTACAAAGTACACTTGGCCACAGTTACTTTATTTCATGTGTCGTATGAGCTATGATCACGGCCAAAAGTAAGTGCCAAAGACCATGGACCAATTAAAGTGCCTAAGCATCCCCTCAGAAATGCTTAGATTCTCTAATCACGCTAGTTACCCACGTCTGGGCCATCCGACAAGGTCAGTGCACTCTACCCCCCATGACATACACTCCATACGACGTATGATTGTGGCCAACAGTTAGTGCCAAAGACCCTGGAAGGTCAGTGCACAGTGCCCCCCACGAACATACACAACATTCAACGTATGAAC
Organism: Glycine max; assembly: GCF_000004515.6. Taxonomy (NCBI): domain Eukaryota; kingdom Viridiplantae; phylum Streptophyta; class Magnoliopsida; order Fabales; family Fabaceae; genus Glycine; species Glycine max. Next base: position 21,492,925 of record NC_016091.4, on the reverse strand, counting down.
GTGGCCAAAAGCTAGTGCCAAAGACCCTAGAAGGTTAGTGCACAGTGCCTCCCACGAACATACACAACATGCACATGCCAATGCATTTCCAACATCAATCAACATTTCATTTCCATGTCATTCACAACATAAATATCATCTCATCTCAATGACGTTATCAACAACAACAGCAACCTCATGTCATATTCACATAGTCATCAATAATAACAATTCATGTTGACATGGTCTTTATTAACAACGTCATCTCAAATCAATATCATCATAATTATCATTATCATCACATATCAATTAAAATCCTTAATAGCGACATCAACAACAAATCACATTTCGCACACCACACACACACACACACACACACACACACACACACACACATATATATATATCGCATCCTATTCGTCAAAAACATAGGTTCTCCTAAAAAAAACCAGCATGCATATCAATAACAAATTTTATCGCATCCCATTAGTTAAAATGTAATTTTCTTTGAAGAAAAATCAGCATGCAACAAGGACATGCAGATATCCTCATAGCTAGGTTCCCTGACCCTAGCTATGGTGTTAAAACGGTAAATTTTATAATAAACTCCTCTCACCTATTGTGAGCTACCCGCAGTTTCCACGTCACGTCACTTGGAGATGTCTTTTTCTTTTCCGCTCGTCGGTTCCACGCAATCCTCTACCATACCAAAATGAAGGAGACTTAATATGGATTTCAGAAAATAAAGCTAATAATAGTGCTCTGGGTCAAACACCCACATCACTACATGAAAGAGCTAAGAGCATTTCGGGTTTTACAAAGGAACATCATTTGGAAGTTTTGACCACGCCAATGTGACCGGGATTCAGTGTAGGTTATGAAAATAACATGCATTTCATGAAAGGATAACTTTTACAAAGTCTCTTTGCTCTAGGGTTTTTCAGAGGAAACGTAAAACATGCAATGGTGGTTCCCAAAGTCTGAAAAGATGCAAAGACAAGCTGAAACTAACAAGAAACAAGCGTAGAACCATGGTTACCTCGAAGGAAAACGAAAAGTCAGATTAGGGTTTCTTTCTCTACCGAAACCGCGAGCCAAGTTAGAAGATTCTGCTTCGGTCGAAGGGTTCCTCTCAGTGTGGGGTTGCAACGGAGAACAACGGCGGTTTGTGGTGGCTAATGGTGGTTGTGGGTGATGGAGAAAGTGCTTGGGACATTAGAAATGGATTTGGAAGAAAGAAAGAAGAAGAAATGGTGTTTTTCCTAAGCTACACGAAAGCAAAGGCTGAAAACGCTCAAGTGAGAAATGGTTTCGGACACGAAAACTTCGTGCACACTCCAGACATCTCTCGAAGCTCCCAACGGTCAGATCATGGACAAGTGTCTTGTGAAGCTGCAGACCAAATTTTGAGAAGATCCAACGGTTAATGAAGGCTGGGCAACATTTTTACCGAGGCAGCTCATGTAGCTTTCTCAAGAAGCTTCATTAAGAGGCTTCCTCAAGAAGCTTCCTCGTGGCTTCTTTGAGATGCTTTCTCAAGAGGCTTCTTTGAGAAGCTAGATCCTTATCTACTCACACCCCTTTATTAACTAAATTAACCTGCTTGAACATAATTACGGATAAAAATAACACAACGAATATAATCAAACATCAAACATAATTACTAGTAATATGTAGATATATATCAGGGTGTTACACCTGTTATGCAAGAAACAAAACCAGACAACAAGGTTTTCCTTAGGCAGAATGACGACCATTTGCCAGTGTCTGCTACAATGGAGAAAAATATGGGTTATTGTAGTAGTATACATTATTTAAATTCAATTGTTTTGTTTGACTTACCCATTCAGGTAGGCTCCAAGGTAGACATTGCATTTTGAACTCTACATCCAACTCTTGATGTAACTTTCCGATTAAAATTTTATTGCCCAGCTCTCTGAATGGACTCTGGCTCGAGGAATCCATACACATCGGAATTCCCCGCTTGCATACTTGTCTCAGTCATATGCCTGTTGTTGTTAAGACAAAGTTAATTATGTATGAATTCAAAATAATAACTTAAGTAATTAATAGTAATCTAAATTGAATTACAAAATCTACAACTATAGAATAGATATGCTGAGACATTGACCACTATGTGTAATTTCAGAGAGATATTCGTGCTTTATGTACAATAGGAAGTTTTGATTAAACACCCCAAACACAGTAGCATCCCACATAACCCGAAGAGGCTTCAAAAATAGCTGTGGGATGGTCAATGTCATCAAATACAACGGATCATCGACCTCAGGATCCGGCCTTTCTGGAGGTTTTGCTGAAGACACAGCTGCCTGTTGATCAAACATAGTTAATTAACAAGTTTTGATTACAATGAACAAATCAATTGAAAAAAAAGAAGCATATAGTCAGAGTAAAATACCTATTCTGATAAACACTTCACGAGATGTGTCGGCCAAGCAAGGAAGGTGTTAAGTGTCTGTCCCACTAAGGTAACCTCGGCAGTGGGTACAGGAATGGGAGCCTTTGAATCTTTAACCTCCTTAACACCAACCTTCACTTGGCCATGCAACAAAGGGATGTTGTGAACCGTTGTGGATCCCTCATAAAGTCTTCCTAGGGCAACCAGGCGGGAAGGATTTTCTTCAATGTATAGCCCGCACTTGTCTGAGTCACCTGTCTGTGGATCGTTCCCTGAGGGATCAACACAACTCTCCTTTGTGCTGACACGAGCACCTGAGGGACCAACCTTAGGCTTCGGAGGCAGTGCAAGTCCCTATGATTGCATCTGTGATTGAAACTGGGACTGCATCTGGCAGAAGGATGCTATCAGCTGCTGAGTCACTTTTTCTATGATCGACTCCTCTAGCTAGTCCTTGATTTGTTGGGTCAGCTACTTTAGGTCTTCAAGAGTGAGGGAGGAAGAACTACGGGAGGTTCATGGAGCCAATCCGAAGTATTGCTTTATGGTGACACCAGCTCCAGCAGCACGGACATGGCCAGGGTGTTCTGGTCGCCCAATGGCAGCAGTCTGGACATCCTAACGTCCATGGGGGACGAACGAACCCTGTGACGCCTGCTCCTCCAAAGAATCCTTTACAGAACACATATTTGTCCAAGGCATTCACATAATAGGTTCAACATAATTATAATTCTGAATTGAAAATGACTTATAATCTTCTTAGTGATTTCCTTTGCGGCCTCAGACGTCATCTCCCTAATATTCTTGGTGTGGGCCATCTTCCACTTCACGTGTCGTCTGATGGGATGAAGGGTTAATGACACCCTCAGTGCTTCCAGACTGAGCAGCTTCCTCTAGTTGTTTCTTTGTCTTCTCAGCCATCAACTTCTATTCTAAATAATCATAACCCCCACGAGACAACACGTGGGGGGCGATGTTTTGCTTCTGGATGGCCTGTGCTTTTTTCTGTACATCCTGCAAAAATAAAAAATTATTGAAAATGATTACTTCAATCTATTATAAGAACTGAATTTTTAATGGAAAAAAATTCAAATTACTAATTAAATACCTCCCACGAGGGATCTCTGCGGGTCTGACAAAACTGGGCCCATTTCTCCTTGCTAATGTCGTATTTTTCACAGATAGTGTCGTCCACACTGTCCTTGTTGGCTGCAAGTGCCCATTTCCTGGTCAAATCAGATTTAAACTGCCTCCACCGCTCGCCGACAGTCTGAAGAACTTTCTTCTTTGTCCTACTATCAGAAGCTTTAGGGATTTCAAATTCTGCCTGACAAACAATAAATTAGGTTTTATTGTTAGTAAATTATAAATTTTGGCTACTAAAGAAAATCAAAGAAGAAATCTATAACACTTGAATATCCTCCCATATCAAATCCTCTGAGCAACAGAGACTTCCTTCCAAGTCTCGTATGTCACGTCGACCTTGTCACAAGCGACAATCCCTAAATATGTTCTTAATGTCTTCTTGAGGGGGCCGCCGGCCTTGTCGGTCACAGGATCGATGTGGACCATTGGTCTCTCTGCCCCAGGTGGTCTAGTGGCCAAGGATCATAGCCGTGTGGCTTTGCGTGTCCGCTTCAAGGTAGATGGAGACGCTGATGCGTCTGCAGGAGGAGGAGGAGGAGGAGGCGAGGCAGGTGGAGTAGCCATGGTCCTTTAAAGAGAAAAACTTGAGTTAGTTAACATTATTAAAAAGCACTGTATGAGAAGAAACTGCGTAGGGAGATGTTCAGCTCCGCGGAGATTACTAGGTGAGGATACACTAATATAGTGTCCAGGTTCATGATCAAAGAGGTTCCCTTTATGGCAGTCCTATTCATTGGAAGCACTTGACTGATTGGGTTCAAAGCATATACATGTCTTTGATCACGTAGATGCATGCTTTGTTAGGGTCATTCAACAGTGGAAACTGGTCTGACTCTAAAGTCCTTGCTGAGAAGAACTCCCACTCATGGGTTTTCCGAGCCAATCCAATTGAATATGTTTATAGATGGGCTGAGACCACAAACCAAGCAACTGTTAGACGCTTCTGCAGGGGGAAAGATAAAACTGAAGACCCCGGAAGAAGCAACTGAGCTAATTGAGAACATGTCAGCCAGTGATCATGCCATTCTACGAGACAAAACCAGTCAAACCACGAAGAAAAGCTTGATAGAGCTATCATCACATGACGCTTTATTGGCACAGAACAAGTTGCTTTCTAAGCAACTTGAGATTTTAACATAAACACTCGGTAAGCTGGCAACTAAGTTGTCTATGGGTCAACCTACACACTCTTCTATTTTGCAGGTTATAGGTTGTCCTATCTGTGGTGAGGCTCATGAAATAGGACAATGTATTCCCACTGAAGAAAACACTCAAGAAATTCATTATATGGGAAATCAACAGCGACAAGGGTATACTCAAGGAGGATTTTCAGGATTCCAGCCGGGTCCCTCTAATCAACAAGGATAGTGGAGGACACACCCTAGCAACTAGTTCAACAAAGAGTAGAGTGGGCCTTCAAACAGGCCAATCCAACAAGGACCTAACATATTCTAGAGGACTACTAAGCTGGAGGAGACCTTGACGCAGTTTATACAGGTGGGACAACTGGCCAAGCAGATAGCTGACAAGTCATCCAACAATTTTGTGGCAAATACAGAACAGAATCCCAAGGAGGAATTAATGCAATCCTACCCCGCAAGGGCATTGGATTGAAGACTCCAAGAAGAATGGGCCAGAGATGCAAGAGAAGGCCCTAGGGTTCTCATGAGCCTTAGGGTAGATTTCGGGCCCATAGGCTAAGTATGAGCCTTAGATTAAGGTTTCATTATTTTTTGGCTTTGTATTTAGGGCTCCATAATATAGGTAAGGTACCCTAGAAATGTAGGATTTTTCAGCCATTGTATTTTAGGGCACCTAGACTAGTTTTTGTATTAGGGGTAGTTTTGTAATTTCACATGCATTAAGTGAATATTTGATGTGTGTGTTGGAAAATAAATTTAATTGAATTGGGAGAAGCCCAATCCGATTAAATTTTAGAGGGGGAGGTAAGCATTTGCTTGCTACACCCCATTGTCACATCATATAGTCACACTTTGTGCATGTCCTTCATGCTTTACATGCCTCATGACACCTAAGCACACTTAGTGGAGAATCTTGGACTTGATCTTGGATTAGTGGGCTGAAACATAGCTAAAATTCACTAATCATAATTAGTGAAATTTTGGCTCCAAAATTTGGCTCCACAAATTCAATTTCAAATTCAAGTGAAATTTGAAATTCAAATTTCCTTCCAATTTGGTGTGACACTTAGGCTATAAATAGAGGCCATGTGTGTGCATTTTTTTTAACTTTGATCATTTGAAAATTAAACTTCATATTTCAAAGCTCTATTAGAGCACAAAATTTCGTGCTCTTCTCTTCCTCTCCCTTCATTCATCTCCTTCTTCCTCCAAGCTCTTATCGATGGCCTCCTATGGTGGTGAGCTTCTTCTAGACTCATCTTCTCCTTGAAGTGGCGTCTCCTCTCTCTCTTCCTTCTCCATTCCACTGTCATTCATCTTCCAAGAAGCAAAGGAATCCATTGATGAAGAAGATCCTATGCCTACAAGCTCCAATGGAACTTATATCAGGAATGCAAAGTTGTGATGACAAGGAGTAAAAGGTTTGTGGTGGCTGAGGATGAGGATAGTGTTGTGCATAAGAAGAAAATTGTTGACAAGAAAGATACTGATGGCAAGAAAAGTGAGGTGATAGGTGAAAGTAATCAAGAAAAATTGGAACAAATAATGGTCAAGAATAAAGAATTGAAGGACCAAGAAAAAGAAAAAGAAGTAGAAAAAAATAGAAAATGAAAAAAATGAAAAAGAAGAAAAAAATAATAAGAATGCAAAGAAGAGTAGAAGTGAAAAACTTGTCGATGAAGGTGTGGAAGTACCATATCATGTGGTACCTTCCAAGAAAGAAAAAGATCGTCATTTGGCGAGGTTTTTAGATATTTTCAGGAAACTGGAAATAACTATGCCCTTTGGAGAAGCTTTGCAGTAGATGCCCCTTTACTCTAAATTCTTGAAAGATATGTTAAAAAGGAAGCATAAATATATTCATTAGGAAAACATTATAGTGGAAGGAAACTGCAGTGCTGTGATCCAAAAGATCCTTCCACCCAAGCATAAAGATCCTGGGAGTGTAACTATTCCTTGTTCAATTGGAGAAGTCAATGTGGGAAAAAGCTTTTATTGACCTGGGAGCCAGTATCAATTTGATGCCATTGTCCATGTGCAGAAGATTGGGAGAGTTGGAAATAATGCCCACTCAAATGACTTTACAATTAGCTGACCGCTCCATTACCAGGCCATATGGAGTAATTGAAGATGTGTTGGTCAGAGTAAAACATTTTATCTTCCCGACAGACTTTGTGGTAATGGATATCTCTAAAGATATTGACATTCCTGTAATATTGGGAAGGCCATTCATGTTGACCACAAGCTGCATAGTTGATACGGGGAGGAGGAAGCTGGAGCTAGGTTTTGAAGATCAAAAAATTGATTTTGATTTGTTTGTTGAAGACAAGCCTACTCCAGAATACAATGTCTACTTATAGGTAATGGAAGGAGGTCAAGAGGTTCTGAAAGTAAGAACCAAAACATAAGATCGCCTAGTGAGGTAAAAGCGTCAAGCTAATGACGTTAAAGAAGCGCTTCTTGGGAGGCAACCCAGTTTTAATTTTTGTTATCTCTGTTTTTCATGCATTATATCATGTGGAACTTGCTTTATAATTTGTGTAGTGGAGTATGTCAGCTTATCCTTGAATGTTAGATATAAGGGTTTCAATTTGTTGAGGAAGGGACTGAAAAATAACTTATAAAACATTTAATGAAAAACAGTCCTTTCGCTAAGCACCAACTTCGCGCTAAGCGCATCTTTTGTCATGCGCTAAGCCGAGAGTCTCAAGCGCTTAGCACCCAACCCTTGCATCTAAGGCTGATTTGGTCCGCTAAGCTAGCCAAGGCTGAGCTAAGCCAACTTCAATTTGATCTAAATTCGGCTAAGCTGCAGCCTGATCGCTAAGCCCATCATACACTTTGGCTAAGCACGAGTCGTTTCCGCCAAGCTCAATTCTTTACAACCATAACTGAGGTTCATGAAGCTAAGCGCCAGTCATGGTAGCTAAGCTGAATTCCTTGCAGCACTGTGAGCACTAAGCGAGTCCTTATCAACTAAGCACATACTTCTATGTACTCAAGATGCATAATTTTAGCTAAGCCGGCCAAGAGCCCGGTACTGCTAAGCGAGCATCTTCGAAAAAACCAAACATCACTTCGAGAAAGCATAATGGCTTATGTGAGTGTAATGGCAGTTACACTCACATTTGTTGGAAACTACTGAACTGCCTGCATCTCTCTCGCACTCATTTTCCTGCATTTTCGCCTTCTTTTGCATCAAAGCATCAACGATACAAGTAATTTCCTTACTCCTTTCATTCTTTTTTGTGGTTGAACCTTAGAGTAGAAAACCATAGATTTTAGTTTTCAATCTTTAGGGTTTTTCATAATTTTAGAGTAGGTAAAAATTAGGACTTTTTATATGATTGTGCTGTGTAGTTATTTTCAATTGTCTTGCATGTTTGATAATGCCTTTTAGAGGCTTAAAAAGACAAGGAAACGAATTGCGTTTTCTGCATTTTTTTGGAGAACACGATGAACTCGCTAAGCGAGCATGTTGCGCTAAGCGAGTTCATCAAAATTCATTGAACATATGCATTTCCAGAAGAACTTGCTAAGCACACTTAACGCGCTAAGCGAGTTCATCTTGTGAGGATGAACACTCATCCTCCTATAGAGATACTTGTGGCTAAGCGAGGCTGAATCGCTAAGCCAAGATAACTTAGAAAATTTTGTGTTGGAAGCCTCGCACTAAGCCGAGTCTACCTGGGCTAAGTGCATTTCGTCATGACAACTATTGGGCTAAGCGAGCTTGGCTCCAGCTAAGCCGATATGTTTTGTTTCTGAGGGTGCACTGAGCGAGCTGTATCCCGCTAAGTGCCTAGTGTTAATTTCAGCCTTTATTTCTGTTGTTAAACCTGAGCAATTTTGGTCTAAGGAATTTTTAGTTCTTTTTAGTTACAGATGGAATCGAGAAAAAGAGCTAGAACGGAGGACATCCCTTCATCATCCACTCCAGCTCCTCCGTCAATAACCATAGGACAGGATGTCCAAGGCTCACAAACTTTAGTCCCTATGCTGCAAAGCTCATTCCGAGGACAGTTTATTAGCATGCACAGCCTGCAAGAGTTGGCTCATAACAGGCCAATCATAACTATGAAGCATTTTCTTAAGCAAGTAGCCTGGCCTGAAGCTCAACTTCCATTGGTGAGACCCAACGAGGCTGCTCCGCCTGAGCCCACACCTGTGTAGGTTGATCTAGAGCCAGCTGACCCACAATCTCCAATGGTGAATCCATTGTCTTCTCCTAAGCGTGAAGTAGTTCCCCCATCTCCACCTCTGATTATCATCTCCGATGCATCATCAGATGAAGTGGCTGCCTCTCCTGATTCACCAGCAGGAGAAATAGTTGACCTTCCTACTTCCCTAGTTGGAGGAATTTCCGATCTTTCCGATTTGTCATCTGGAGAAGATGTTGCTCTCACTGATTCCCCAGTTTAGACATTGTTGACATTGTTGATTCCTGATGACACTTTTTGCTTTTTGGTTTATTATTATTTTAATTATGGTTTTAATACAGTAATTCCTTTATGTTTATATACACTGCTATTTTTATTTTTGGATAGTTGGTTTGCTTATTTTGAAGCATGTGGAACAATTTAACTTAGTTTTTGATGACATGGTAGTAAAACACTTTTATCTTTTTGTGAAAAGTGGGTGTATGTCTTTATTTTGAATTGAGTGCATGATTTTGATGGAGTTTGTGTTTCTTTTCATGAGTTTGAGCAAGTATGTATGTTAGACAAAGAAAGAACAAGAATGTGAACTTGCATTTAGAATTGTTAGTTAGTAGACAGATTGATTGTGAAAGAAAAGCTTGAACCAAAACCGGTGAGAGTGTGACCTTACTCTGTGAGTGAACGACTAGCTTTGAGTAATAATCTTTGCATCAATCTCTGAATTTTAAAATGAAATGCATAAATGAGGACATGATGAAGGCCATGATTGTGCATACACAAGCCTTTTGACCAAACAAGCTTACCTTGAATTATAATTCTATCATTTGCACCCTTTGTGAGCTGAATGAGTTTTGTCAATAATTGAACCCTGAACCTGAATGATTCTCTCTGGATACCTTGTTTAGATTCTAGGAGAGCAAATAGTTCAAGGCAAATTTACCCCAAATTTGGGGGGGGGGGGGGGACAGAACTAATTGGGATGCAAAGAAAGAGATAAAGCATCAACACACACAACACACTAGTTGTCTGTTTAAAAAAAAAAAAAAGAGCAATAAAAGGAAAGGTGTGCTAATGTAATAAGGTCAAAAGCAATGAAAGTGAAAAGCTAGTGAGCAAGCTAATTGTATTAAAAAGATCACTTGGATAAGTTTAGGATTTGTGCTCTCTTAGAATCTAAAACCTTTGAATCCTAGAAAAACCGATGTATTTTTGTAGCCAAGCCTCACTACAAGCCTGAAAAAGTCCTTCTGATTTTGTTTAAACATTTCTGACTTTATGGCATGAGATGAAATTCAAAGATTGGACCTCTTACTAGTTGTTATTAATGAATAGCTTAAACACTTGTGCTTGAGTGAAACAGTAACCGTGAGACTGTGGTTTAAGCTACTTTCCTTAATATCTATCTTATGATTAACTCCATCTAATTGTTCAGGTTACATTTTATTCTTCTCTTTGGATAACTGCATACCTTGTGAAAGACAAGTGATGAGGGCATTTTACTTCATTCTCTTATCATGCAATTAGTAACTTTTGTTGCATACACCTTTGTACATAGTCACTGCATGTTATTGTCACTTGAGGACAAATGAGTTGTTCTCTTTTTGCTTGAGGACAAGCAAAACTGTAAATTTGGGGGAGTTGTTAGTCGGTGAATATGACTAACTTTTGTGTATAAAACTTGTGTAAATTGTATCAAACTCTTCCAATTTATGGTTGTTTTGTAGTGTTATAAGTATTTTTTGTTAAGTATAGGTAATAAATACTTAGTACTTCCATTTTGTGTGTTTAATAATCATTTTCTCTCAATTTCAGGTTAATTAGGCAAGCTTTGAAAAGTGCTATTTTTCACCTTCTTGCTAAGCCAATCTGCCGGCTTAGAGCGCATCCGCTAAGTGCAACACTCATGGGTTAAGTGCGAGGAAGACTCTGGAAGAAGATGAGCTGTACAGGTTTGCTAAGCGCACTGCTTCATCTCACTAAGCGCACCGCTTCAGTCCATCCGCTAAGCGAGAAAGGCACGCGCTAAGCCAAAATTCACTAATGTGCGCTAAGAGGTCCATAATTGTGCTAAGCGCACGAGCATGAACAAGGCCACCTATTTAAGCCTGAAATCAGATTTTAGAAGGAGAGTTTGGACTGGGATTTGTAGACAAAGGATCAAGCTGAATGTTTTGATGATGCCAAAGTTTCACATGCGTCTCAAAGATTTATTCAAGACAAAGAAATTAAAGATATTCAAGATGGATGATCAAGACAAGTCTCTAGTCTTAGAAAGGGTATATTAAATAGGAGGGGAATTCCAATTGAAGTAGCAAAAGGTTTGGCCAAGAAATTTAAGTTAAAAAGTCTTTTTCAACAAATTTACTCTCTGGTAATCGATTACCAGAGGATGTAATCGATTACCAGTGGCCAAAACTGATTTACAACAGCTATTAAAATTTGAATTCAAAATTTGCACTGTGTAATCGATTACATATATATGGTAATCGATTACCAGCAGTTTCTGAACATTTTAATTCAAATTTAAAGCTTGTAATCGATTACACACATACTGTAATCGATTACCAGAGGAGTTTTTCAGAAAACATTCTCAACAGTCACATGTTTTTATCTATTTCTTAAATGGCCATCAAAGGCTTATATATATGTGACTTAAGACACGAATTTAACAAGAGTTTTTCAGAACAAAAAGGTCTTATCCTCTTAAAAAGCAAAATCATTTTATCCTCTTAAAAATTCCTTGGCCAAAACACTTGTGATTCAATAAGGAATTATTTGAGTGCTCAAATTGTTCAATCTATCTCTTTCAAGAGAGATTTCTTCTTCTCTTCTTCTTTATTCTGAAAAGGGATTAAGAGACCGAGGGTCTCTTGTTGTGAAAGAATTCTAAACACAAAGGAAGAATTGTCCTTGTGTGTTTAGAACTTGTAAAAGGAATTTACAAGATAGTGGAACTCTCAAGCGGGTTGCTTGAGGACTGGACGTAGGCACAAGGGTGTGGCCGAACCAGTATAAATCTGAGTTTGCACTTTCTCTTCCCTTAAACTCCTTTATTTATTATTGTTTTATATTCATATTCAAATTGTTCTATTTGAATCATTATTTAAGAAATTCATTATTAAGGGAATTTATAACTTGAATAGAAAGATAAATAGAATTTTTAATTGGGGAAATAATTTGTAATATCTTAATTCAACCCCCCCCCCCCTTCTTAAGATATCTGAGGCCACTTGTCCAACAGGATTTAGAGCTTTGCATGTCTAGAGATTCTAGAGAGAGAAAGGTCCAAGTTTCAGAGATTTTTGAGAGATTTTGCTGTGTGAAGATCTGCGGAGACTAGAGCTTGAAGCAAGAGCCGGTTTGAGAGCTTGAGATGAGTTTGTGAGTGATTGTGAGATCCTAGAGGTGAAGAAGACATCCTCACCTCTTGTATTTTTGCAATCTTTCATCTTGTTCTTCTCTTGTTGTAAAGAAGGCTTCCTAGTTATGGAAAGCTAAATCCTCTGTTGGATCTTCCCTGTAGGTACCTGATGTAAATATATTTTTATCTATTTAATGATGTTTTGTGTGTTCTCTGTGCTATTTGCTTTTCACTCTAGTATGCCTTTACCTTGATCACGTAGATGCATGCTTTATTAGGGTCATTAAACAGTCGAAATTGGTCTGACTCTAAAGTCCTTGATAGTACAAGGCTAAGTTGTCGTACTATCACAAGGAATCGGGGTGCGATAATTTAGTTGTGTATGTGTGTCTTAATGCAGTCCTGGTTGAGTTTAGTCCAACAAGAGGAATCTGCGGACGATGCTTGATCAGGATTAGGCTAAGCTATCATGAGGAATTGGGGTTTAGTATCTCAGAAGACACCATAGGAACACATGAGCATTGTTAGATAGAGAATATCTTTTTAGCATCAGACGCCTATTAGGAAGGCCAACATGTTTTCTACTTGTTTTTACACATCTTTTCTCTCGCGTGATTTTCTTCCTTTTTGCATAGATAGATTACACACCTGTTCATATTCACACTTATCTTTACACACTAGACACCTATTTGTTGAAATAGCTTACCAAATAACACAAGTTCCCCAAGAGTTTGATACTCGGTTCTTACTGTTTTATACTACTTGTGCGATCCGGTGCATTTGCTGAAAGCAAACAACCAGATATCAAATTGAACATAGGGTGAACGCATACTTCAAACCCTGAACTCAACAGAAGACTTAATACAAACTTTACATTGCAAGTGTGTTAGTAGAGATGCATCAAAGGCAACTTTATGATGATGTTTCAAAGAGCCAATGGTTGCAAAAAAAAAAAAACACTGTGCTTAGTCGGTCTATTAAACAGAGTGAATAAAATCACACAATTACAAAACACTGTGCTTAGTCGGTCTATTAAACAGAGTGAATAAAATCACACAATTACAAAACACTGTGCTTAGTTGGTTCAAAGTCAAAATAGCAAACACACAAGAGGAACTTCACACTTGACATATTTACATTGCCACCACCACATCTATTACGACACTGCTAACTTATGGATGGAAAAGAAAGGCTTAGGTTTTCTTGGTGAAAGAACTGAAGATTGACAACATTAGCTTGCTATAATACATGTGAGAAAACACTTGTATTTCTTGCTGGCGCTTATAAATGATAAATGTTGTCATTAATGATGAGTTGGGAATTTCTACTTAAAAAGCTAAGGTTGTTTTCTTAAGTATTTTTCAAGCCTTTGATCTTTAAAATTTATTATCATTCAATCATTGTCAGCCATTAATCTAACTTATCTAAGGAATAAACTAGTACAATTGTATTTTACTTCGACTTGTTTTCCTTTCCCCATGTGTCATACCCTAATTTCGTCCGGGGATTATTATTTGATGATATACAACCTTTGATTGGCCGCTTCGAGATACTTGACACCCTTTGTTGCACAATATGAGAAGTCCCGAGACGTGCCGGAAATCAAAAGGAAGCAGGCTTACGCGATCCGTGAAATTCCGTAATGTGACGAAAATCGAAAGGAGGTGTTTTTCGCAATCCGTGAGTTTTCGTAACTTCTTCGAAAGCTAAAAAAAGAGTAAATACATAATCCGCAAGGATTCGTAACCTTGCGGAAGGAAAATAAGTATCGTTACGAAATTCGTAAAGTTTCGTAACGTTACGGAAAAAAAGAATTACCAAAAAAGGTAAAGGGGGTGCATTTAGTAAAAAGGGAGGTGCAAATAGTAATTTTTGAATCTGGGCCCTTCTAGAGGTTTCTGGGCAATTTCTTGCTTAAGGTTGAAGCAACCTAGCTCGCTAGGTGGCCACCACACCCCCCGTTTTGTTGAAAAATGGGATTCCGGGGCTTCCAGGACACCCGTAATGCTTCCGTAAAATTCCCTTAACCCTAAATAAGCATATTTAACTTAATACGGGTGAGAGGGAAGAGAAAAGAAGAAGAAAATCAAGTCTTATATGCTTCCGTAACTTTTCCATAAATTACGAAAGAAGGGGGTGAACTTATCAAAATTGGGGGTGCAAATAGCAGTTTCGAAATTTTGAATTGGGCCTTCCAGAATGTTTTTTGAAGCTGGATTGCTTCTGGAGTAAACAACCCAGCTCGCCTGGGCGAGCTGGGCGGCAACCTCCTCCCCCTTTTTCCTATAAATAGGTTGAAGGGGGCTGTTCTAAGGATCCCGGATGCCCCTAGTGAGGTATTTCAGCTGTTTTGGGTGAATGCATTCATATCATGCACCGCATAAACATCTCTTCAGCATCATAATGAACATATCGTTCCTGCGTTTGTCCGTTATCACATTCCCATTTTGCATGAGTCATTGCATCATCATGCATATGCGTTCAACATACTTTTTGTTCTACATGTTTGCTCATACATGATCCTTGTATTTTCCTCTACAAAAAAAAAAAACGAAAAAAGGGAAGCATGAAAATTCATGATGCATTCTTAGTTGCATGTGTTAGGTACCATGAGCCAACCATGTTGGGATCATAAACCCATTTCAAAAATTAAAAAAAAAAACACAAACAATAAAACAAAATGATTGAGCATGGTACCTAATGCGTGGTTAATTAAGAAAGGATGTCTCTTCGGGCATCTCAATCTCATAATTACATTTTCCATGCATAGCATGCGTATTCTCGAGTCTTTCATCCCTATGAAATGTTGTTGAAGTATTGGCGATCAAAATTGCCATTCTCTGGGTTATGGGGTTGAACCAAGCTCGTGCTTTTACGAAAAGGTTCATCAAGTCAAGTTGAAGTATGGAAGTAACCATCTTGCAAAAAATTGGGGCAAAAGATGGATCGTGTTACATCGCTCCTTCGTCTACTGCCAAACACATTTAGGGTTGTCGATGTCCCTGTTACTTCCAGTTTCACCTTGACGGAGATGTCATGGACCATGTTGAAAATCTAAATTGATTCAACCCCATATCCTGTGTAAAAATTCGCAATACTTCAATTGTGCATCATTCGCATACATCCATTTTATTCGTTGGTTGCATTGCTCATTACATTCTTTCCTTGAAAAATAAAATAAAAAAAAGAGAACTTAATCATTGTTATAAAAAAAATAAAAAAAAAACATGCTTTACGGTGCCCTCATCGAACCCGTGCTAGAGCTAGAGTAATGGGTAAAGCGGAGGAGGTACAAGAGTAGATGGAGGCTGACATGGAGGCCATGGCCGCAATGATGGAGGCCATGATGAGCGTGAAGAAGATAATGGAAGCCAATGCGGTTGCAATTGCCGCTACCAGTGTTGTTGCTAAGGTGAACCTGATGTACCCATCCAGCATCAACCAAATGAATCATCCAACCTCAGATATGGTAGGCAAAGATTTGGGAAGTACGGGCGGCCCCCATGATGTGCAAATTCAAAACGAGCACGCCTTCCCGCCATATGGTTTGCCTCTCAACTATACGCCACCCAATGTGGCGTACACTCCCAATAAGAATGTCAATAACTCCACTCTTATACCCATTGAGAGCCAACAAACCCCAAACTAATCATGCACATGTCTCTTAAACCGTGGGGGAGACACGTGAAATTCCCCACCACAATCTAGCCGACCTCAAGCCTTGCCTCGGACAGGCCACTGAAGGGCAAGCAGTTAGTGATATGCCCATGCAAAACACGTTGGAGGGCCCTCAGTATCACCCACAACCACACCTCTTGCATTCCACAACAAGTAAAAGCCCTCATGCTATGGCAGAAATGGGAAAGTTGGATCATCTAGAGGAAAGGCTCAGGGCCATTGAAGGAGGTGAAGATTATGCCTTTGCTAACCTAGAAGAGTTGTTCCTAGTACCCGATATCATCACCCCTCCCAAGTTCAAGGTGCTGGACTTTGACGAGTACAAGGGGACTACTTGCCCCATGAACCATCTAAAGATGTATTGTCGGAAGATGGGGGCATACACAAAAAATGAGGAATTGCTGATACATTCCTTCCAAGAAAGTCTTACTGGGGTAGCTGTTACCTGGTACACTAACTTGGAACCTTCCCGAGTCCATTCTTGGAAGGACCTAATGGTTGCCTTCGTTAGGCTGTGTCAATATAATGGCTTCGGATAGGGTGCAACTATAGAACATGTGCAAAAAGAGGGCATGGATCTTTCAAAGGATACGCCCAAAGATGGAGAGACTTGGCAGCTCAAGTAGCGCCCCCAATAACAGAGAAAGAGATTATCACAATGATAGTAGACATGTTACCAGTGTTCTATTATGGAAATTGTGGGTTACACACCTTCAAGCTTTGCGGATTTGGACTTCGCCGGTAGAAGGATCAAAGCGGGTCTGAAAAGAGGCAAATTTAATCATCCCACTTGGACGAATGAGAAAACTGGGGCAAATGAATAGGGTGAGAATGAGGGAGAAGCCCATGCTGTGACTGCCATTCCTATACAGCCAAGTTTCCCACCAACCCAACAATGTCATTACTCAGCCAATAACAAACCTTCTCCTTACCCACCGCCCAGTTATCCACAAAGGCCATCCCTAAATCAACCACAAAGTCTGTCTACCGCACTTCCAATGACGAACATCACCTTTAGCACAATCCAAAAACACCAACCAAGAAATGAATTTTGCAACGAGAAAGCCTGTAGAATTCACCCCAATTCCAGTGTCTTATGCTGACTTGCTCCCATGTCTACTTGATAATTCAATGGTAGCCATAACCCCAACCAAGGTTCATCAACCTCCATTTTTCCGAGAATACGACTCGAACGCAACGCGTGCTTGTCACGGAGAAGCCCCGGGGCGTTCCATTGAGCATTGTAGGGCTCTGAAGCGTAAGGTGCAAGGTCTAATTGATATGGGCTGGCTGAAATTTGAGGAGAATCACGTGTAAATCCTGACATTGACAAGAGATGCCACACATGGGGCAATTTTGAAAGCTGTTGTTAGATGTCTCTGATGACTCATCAGGATTTCAACTTTCACCGGAAGTGGGTGCAAGCCATTGGTCAGTTTGCTCAAGCGACCTATGCTCCTGAGTTTGGGACTTCCAAGACCATTGGTGGGGGTGCCGTAAAACAACGAGTAAAGTTCAAAACAAATAAGTTCCAAAATAAAAAAGGAGTTCAAAAAAAAAGAAGAAAAAAAAAAGCATTTGATTGACTGTGTTTTCAAGACATTCATGTGACCTCATTTTATCATTCCGGAAAGTTTGTCTTTTTAGAGAGAAGTGAGTTATCAAGAATAGGATATTGGACAAATAGCCTCAGTTATCATAAGAAGAGGGGGGTTGAATTAAGATACAAAGACTATTCCCCGATTAAACTTTCACTCTCTTTTCGGATTAACAATGCACACAGGGACAACCTTTCCCTTGTGTTCAAGAATCCCCTACAACAAGAGACCCACGGTCTCTTAATCCCTTTTCAGAAATAAGAAGAAGAGAAGAAGAAATCTCTCTTAAAAGAGATAGATTGTAAAATGAAGATCAATCAAAACTCCTTATTGAATATACAAGTGGTTGACCAAGGAATCTTTTTGAGGGGATAAGACATTTCAGTTCAGAAAAACTCTTAATCTTTTGAGAGGATAAAACTTTTGGGGCAATGAAAACTCTTTTTAGATTCGTGTTTCCAAGTCACTTAAAAATAGACCTTTGATGGCCATTCATAAACCATTTGAATAGATGTGACTCTTGGGAATTATATTTTTAAAATCCCCTCTGGTAATCAATTACAAGACTTGTGTAATCGATTACAGGTTTTAAAAATTTGAATTAAAACATTTTCAACTGCTGGCAATCGATTACCAGAGAGCAAATCTCAATTTGAAATGATAGAATTCTTTGGTCAAACCTTTTGTTTGTTTTCAATTTGGAAACTTCTTCCTAAAGATTCTAGAGATCAACTTGATCATATATCTTGATTTTTCTTGGATTCTTGTCTTGAATAAAACTTAGAAGCACTTGATCCTTTAGCATCATCAAGACATCAAAACATCCTGCTTCTACATAGGAGTCATTTGACTTAATCCATCAATTGAAAAATCCTTCAACTATTTCTCGTCCTTGGAAAATTCTTTTTGCAAGAATCAGCTGCTTCTTCCTCACTATGAGGTTGTGAAAACAAGACAACAATTGGTACCTCTAAGCCCTACACTGGGGCAATGAAAGGCACTATGCATAAATCTCAAACGAACCTAGGGGCAGATTAGAAGTTCTCATCCAATAGGTTCCTTGCTACAAGGTCATGACGAAAGACAACGATTGTACCTCAAAGCCTTACACTGGGGCAATGAAAGGCACCATGCAAAAACCTCAAGCGAACCTAGGGGCAGATTAGAAGTTTTCACCCAATAGGTTCCCAGCTACAAGGTCATGACGAAAGATAACAATTGGTACCTCAAAGCCTTACACTGGGGCAATGAGTGGCATCGTGCATGAGCCTCAAGTGAACATAGGGGCAGATCAAAAGTTCTCACCCGTCGATGTTTTTAAACAAGAAAAAAAAAAGGAGACAAGCCCTGGAATTTCAATAGATTGATTAAACGTCAAACGGCTCCATTCCCGTCACTCCAAAATGGTCAAGTGACTAAATCAAACAGAACATACACTCTGAGGGAGTTCCCGGAGAGATTTGCAAAAGATAGGATAAGGTTGCATGAATTACCACCTTTTTCAAAAGGACAGTCAATCTATGTTTTCCAAAAAAAAAAATTAAATCAAAATCAAAATCACAAAATAGGGAAAGAATGTCATGAACATTGTACAACTTTCCATTGCATTGCATTGTTTCATATGAGGTCAGCATTACCAAATTTCACAACAAAGGTTGCATGCATCTGCATCCCTAAAAATCATGTTAACTGCATAGATTTCCTACATCTCGTGTCCAATCTTGTTGGATGACCGGCCCTCTCGATGGGCCGACCTCTTGTTTTCTCATAAAGGTGGATCCTTGGGTACTAGTACCTAACACCTTTAAAGGACTGTATGTCCTCGCCATCAGAGGACTGCACATCCTCGCCTGCAGAGGGCTGCACGCCCTCGCCTTTAGAAGGCTACGTGTCCTCATATTCAGTGTGCTCCATATCCACACCTTAGGAGAATATAAGGTCCTTTGCCCTTAGATGCTTAACCGAGACTTGCGCTCCCGGTTAAGGGGCCAGTAGTTTCCTTTTATCAGTTCCTGGGCCACCCCCTGATATTGGAGGGCGACCAACTATGCGAGCACATCCAGAGAGGGAGGCTATCACGCATCTAGTATGCATACCGGGGCAATTTCACCCGTGCCTCTGCAAAAAGATGAATGCGGATCATGCACACCAACATGACCACTCTTACATGGATATGTATGACGTTGCTATTTAGCAACATTCTGCCCAGCGACCATAATGCCAATCTCCCCCTGCAAATGTATCAGTTGGTCTGTGCCGTCATGACATAGGTAAGTATGCACATGGCACAATTGATTTCTGATGTCATCTATTGTTTGCAGGGATCGCGCCCACAAGACACCCAGTGGACCCGAAGAAGTCCAACAGGGCCCTGGGGTTTCCAGCTCTGGTTACGGGCCTCTGTCAGTCTTACAGGGTGCCCGTTCCCCCAGCGAGGTCATGCCATCGTGACATAGGTAAGTATACATATGGTGGTTCAACTGATTTCTGATACCATCTATTGTTTGCAGGAATCGCACCCACAAAGACACCTAGTGGACCCGGAGAAGTCCAACAAGGCCCTGGGGTTTCCAGCTCTGGTTACGGGCCTCTGTCAGTCTTACAGGGTGCCCGTTCCCCCAGCGAGGTCATGCCATCGTGACATAGGTAAGTATACATATGGTGGTTCAACTGATTTCTGATACCATCTATTGTTTGCAGGAATCGCACCCACAAAGACACCTAGTGGACCCGGAGAAGTCCAACAAGGCCCTGGGGTTTCCAGCTTTGGTTACGGGCCTCTGTAGTCCTGCAGGGTGCCCGTTCCCCCTGGAAAGGTCACGTCATCATGACGTAGGTAAGTATGCACATCGCTCAACTGATTTCTGATTTCATCTATTGTTTGCAGGGATCGCGCCTACAAGACACCCAGTGGATCCGAAGAAGTCCAACAGGGTCTTGGAGTTGTCAAGCTCTAATTACGGGTCTCTGTCAGTTCTACGGAGTGCCTGTCACCTCCAGCAAGGGCATCAAGCCCCCTACTAATCGAGTTTTTATCAAGAAGTACTGCGTCCCCAGGCAGGCGCAGGGCGAAACACTACAGCAGCCTGGGGATGGCCAGCAACGGGCAACAGACGCACCGCCATCACCTCTAGAGTTCACCTCAGCTCATCCACAAAAAGGTTAGAGCATTGCTTACGACCCATGTCCGACCAATAGGCGACCAAGTCCAAAGCCAAAGGTAAGCAAAGTACTAGGTCCGTGACCGACAAGCCATCATGCGTCCAGCTCAAGACGTTAAAGAAGCGCTACTAGGAGGCAACCTAGTACCTTTTAAATCTCTGCTTGTTATTTGATCACTTTTGTTTCTCAAGTCATAGCAGGACACGCCTAGTTGCTCCTGATCCTAGGTATTTGAATGAAACAAGCACAAGCTCGGAAGGTAGTCATACCTCACAATATATATATATATATATATATATATATATATATATATATATATATATATATGTATGTATGTATGTTTAGGTAGAAAGATACCTTGGATATGCATGTATGTAGCAAAAAATACTTCACAAAATATATATATGTATGTTTAGGTAGAAGGATACCTTGGATATGCATGTATGTAGCAAAAATACTTCACAAAATATATATATGTATGTTTAGGTAGCAAGATACCTTGGATATGCATGTATATAGCAAAAATATCTCACAAAACATATATATGTATGTTTAGGTAGCAAGATACCTTGGACACGCATGTATGTAGCAAAATACCTCACAAAAATATACGTATGTTTAGGTAGCAAAATACCACATAAAAAAAAGAGAGAGCGAGCAAGAAAAGAATAAGAAGAAAAAAATAGAAAGAAAAAAATAATAAAAAGTTGTCTAGCTAAAAAACAACATGCTTGTGAAAAGAGATAATTTCCAACTTTTCTTTGAAAGATTTCACCGATCTTAACCAGTTTTTGAAAAAAATTTGTACACATTTGAAGGGTAAATGCTGTGAAAAGTTTTTCGAAAACCCAAGATAGACTCAGATGAATGCACAAATTGATAGAAGAACATATTTTGGAAACACTGGGTTGACTTAAAATAGGGAAAATGAATCATGAGCCCTAGTGTCACATGACCATAAAAAATTGATGCTTGAGTGTCCACATGGGTGCATGCATGACCAGTTTTGCATAAAATTTCCTAATCATCATTGTTGTATGTGTATCATGGAAATAATGTAGGACATCCCCTTTATCCCCGAACCGCTGGCCAAACCCTGACATATATCATGACCAGCTGTTCTACAAGCCTTGAGCCAAAATCCCAACTTATCATAAACCTTGACCCAGGATCGGAAGAAAAAATTCTCAATCAAAGAGTGGGAGAAAGCAAAAAAAAGGGAAAGAAAATTCCCGATCAAGGATCGGAAGAAAACAGAAGAAACATCCAGAAAGGTCTTTGGGACAGACAATATCTGAACAATACAGAATCGTCACCAAGTGAACGAAAAAAAGAAAGAAAGGAAACCACGACCTAAAGTGGCCCTCTCCCTTTGATTGCCAACCAAAATCCTGTGCGTCGGTGACTTGTTCACCTCACACTAAACAAAAACAAAAAAGGAAAAGGCCAAAAACACTCAAAGCCAAAGTTCCTACCAAGAAAAACAAACCATTCCCAAGAAAAAGTCCTATTGATCCATGATCACGAATGTAATCTTTGATTTGATAGGAAATGATTTGCAAAATCAAGTCATGACATATCTATGGTTCGGAATTAGGATAAAACACTTACCTGTGTGAGATTGATACACTTTGAGTGATTTTTTCCTATCTTTGTTGGATCCAGTGTTTCCTCTAAATGGTCGTTTAGAAACGAAGTGCTAACATCCAAAATCTCATTTATGGTTATGAGGAAATTTCATCAGCATACTCTCCTTCCCCGATAGACACATTGTTTTTCATCCAAAAAGCATATGTTGCTCTGATCAGTTGGAAGTTTTGTCTCTTTACTAAAGCATGTTCGCATTTTGGTGAAGAAAACACCGAGACTATTTTTAGTCTCACAGTTGTCAAGAACTACGTAGGTCTGAGTTCCTCATCACAAATTGAGGATACGTAGGAGCAAAAGCCCTGCTTTTGTCAACCACCCCACTTTTTGTTACCGTGTCCCAAGAGACCGGTGGCATGCGGAGCCACATGACCGTGGGATCCCCAGATTCATGTTCTTTTATGTTTCATCCTTTATCATTTACATGACTTGACGGACTAACGTTTGTTTTTTATTGTTGCTATTGTCATTTGTTTTGTGCATATATTTTGTTTGGACTATTGCGTTAGTGCTTACTTCGTTGTTGTCAATAGTGTTTTTGAAATTCCGGAGTCGTGTGGATTTTTCCATTTAGGAACGTCGTCCTAAAAATAAAATGAACCAAAATCATGATAAAAAAGGAAAGAAGTGTTGTGAATAAAATGTCTACATATATAAAGGAAAAGAAAAAATGTTTTTATATATATACATGTATGTAAAAGGAAAATGTGTATAGAAGGTTTTTGTGTGTGTAAGTGATGCGTGGAGAGAAATTCTTGTGGGTGTGAGCAATGAATGTATATAAAGAAACTTTTGTATGAACCATAGGTGTGTGTTGGGAAAAACGAAAAAAAATCTTTGAACGTAAATAGGGTTTTGTATATAGACCAGGTGATGTAAAGAGAGAGAGTTCCAATGCGTATACAGAAAAAGTTTGTCATGTATAAGAGTGTAGATATACAAAGAAAAATTTCCTCATAAAGGACCACAGGTGTATAATTTTGTGAATGAAAAAAAAAGGAAAAAGAAAGAAAGACCGCGAAGGTCGACATGTTATAGTTAAGAAGTATAAATCATTCGTAAAGAGCAAACGTATCTTCTGGAAACAAGGGACTGATGCTAAGAGTTTATTTTCCGGAATAACCGAGATAAGGATGGATGAATTCATTGAACTGATAAAAGAACATAATTGGGAAACGTTGGGTCTGCTTGTGTAAATTCCCAACCGTAGTATCACAATGCCATAAACGGGATGCTTGAGTGCCCACTTGGCTGTAGCCATGACTAATTTTGCACGTTGTTTTCAAATCATCATTGTCACGCGTGCCTTGTGGAGTAATAGGGGAGTTCGGCCCGAGACCGACACCTTGACACCCAAATTTGTTTTGCCCCAGATATCAAGATTGGGTTCCCACGATAAAATACCCCATTGAAACAAAACCTTAGACCTTTTTGAACCTTGGCCTATAAAAAAGAATCCTCATTCCTTCCCCGAAGCAAAGGACAGCGGAATCTCCTCAAGGGAGAGCGAATAGAATGTTAAAACCCGATTTCCCAAAGAAAGGGATGGGGAAGGAGAAGTGAAAAGAAAGAAAAGGAAGAAATGGAAAGAAAGAAAAAGAAAAAGATGAAAATAAAGAAAAAGAACAATAAAAAAGGAAAGAAAAAGAAGGATTCTCGATCGAAGATCGAAAGGAAGTGAAAATGGAAAAGATCAGAGGAAAACAGAGTAATTCTCGATCAATGAAAGAAAGGGAAAGGAAAATCTTCAGACCAGATAAATTTTCGGCAAGGTAGGTGACTGCCGGCAAAGGAAAACCCATTTTTGGTGTCTCTTCCCTTCAGATTGCCATTCAAAGTCGTTCACGACTGGCGATATCCCACCCCACCTGAACAAAGAGGAAAAGACCGAAACACCCAGCTTCCTCTCCAAAAACACTACCCTCGAGAAAATCCTATTGGTCCGTGATCGTACGTTTGATCTTTGATTCGATAGGAAGTCGTGTGCAAAATAAAGTCATGGTGCAGTTATGGTTTGGGAATAGGATAAAACACTTGCCTGTGTGAGTTTTATACACTATGAGTGATTTATTTTCAGCTTAGCCCGATGTTTCCCCTGCATGTTCATTTAAAAGCTAAAAGTTGACATCCTGCCCTTCATTCTCGGTTACAAGGAAGATTACCCTTGGCACAAGTATATTGTTTCTCTAAGATATGGTGCTCACGCGAATGATTTATTTTTCTTTGCAAAAAGCATATTTGCTTTTGTAGGTGGAAAGACCCGGTGGATCGTTCGGTCCTGCCAACCATCTTTTTTCGGAGCCCATGAATTGCGTTTTCGTTGATGTGTCCTTCACCTCCGAGTTTAGAGCCATGCGTAGAGATTGCTTAGTGCAATTCTCTATTCTCACCCTTTTTCGGAGCCCATGAATTGCGTTTTCGTTCATGTGTCCTCAACCTCCGGGTTTGGAGCCATGCGTAGTGATTGCTTAGTGCAATTCTCCATTCTCACCCTTTTTCGGAGCCCCATGAATTGCGTTTTCGTTCATGTGTCCTCCACCTTCGAGTTTGGAGCCATGCGTAGTGATTGCTTAGTGCAATTCTCCATTCTCACCCTTTTCCGGAGTCCATGAATTGCGTTTTCGTTCATGTGTCCTCCACCTTCGAGTTTGGAGCCATGGGTAGTGATTGCTTAGTGCAATTCTCCATTCTCACCCTTTTCCGGAGCCCATGAATTGCGTTTTCGTTCATGTGTCCTCCACCTTCGAGTTTGGAGCCATGCGTAGTGATTGCTTAGTGCAATTCTCCATTCTTACCCTTTTCCGGAGCCCATGAATAGCATTTTCGTTCATGTGTCCTCCACCTTCGAGTTTGGAGCTATGTTTCATGATTGCCTAAGTGCGGACCCTCAAGGCAATCCTCCATTCTCCCCCTTTTTCGGAGCCCCATGAATGTTATTGCCTAGCGCTGTTCATGTGTCCTCCACCTTCAAGTTTGGAGCTATGTTTCATGATTGCCTAAGTGCGGACCCTCAAGGCAATCCTCCATTCTCCCCCTTTTTCGGAGCCCCATGAATGTTATTGCCTAGCGCTGTTCATGTGTCCTCCACCTTCGAGTTTGGAGCTATGTTTCATGATTGCCTAAGTACGGACCCTCAAGGCAATCCTCCATTCTCCCCCTTTTTCGGAGCCCCATGAATGTTATTGCCTAGCGCTGTTCATGTGTCCTCCACCTTCGAGTTTGGAGCTATGTTTCATGATTGCCTAAGTGCGGACCCTCAAGGCAATCCTCCATTCTCCCCCTTTTTCGGAGCCCCATGAATGTTATTGCCTAGCGCTTTTCATGTGTCCTCCACCTTCGAGTTTGGAGCTATGTTTCATGATTGCCTAAGTGCGGACCCTCAAGGCAATCCTCCATTCTCCCCCCTTTTTCGAAGCCTCATGAATGTTATTGCCCAGCGCTGTTCATGTGTCCTCCACCTTCGAGTTTGGAGCTATGTTTCATGATTGCCTAAGTGTGGACCCTCAAGGCAATCCTCCATTCTCCCCCTTTTTCAGAGCCCCATGAATGTCATTGCCTAGCGTTGTCCATGTGTCCTCCACCTTCGAGTTTGGAGCTATGTTTCATGATTGCCTAAGTGTGGACCCTCAAGTGCAATCCTCCATTCTCCCCCTCTTTTTTCGGAGCCCCATGAATGTCATTGCCTAGCGCTGTTCATGTGTCCTCCATTATCAAGCGCGGAGCCTCTGGTGACTAGGAAATATGTTCTTCTGTTGTTTTCCGGATCGGTTCCTTCGCCAAACATGTGTATATGTGTATATGTATATTATATTCATTGTTCTTGTTGTTGTTTGTATTTTGTTTTGTGTTGTACAGCAAAAAAGAAGGAGTAGAGACAAGAGTCGTCATCACGGAAAGGACAGGACGGACGAAATCAGTGTCTTATCTTTGCTTTCATCTTATCTCTGATGAGAGGTAAGTAAAGAGGGGCAACTGTCATACCCTAATTTTGTCCGGGGATTATTATTTGATGATATACAACCTTTGATTGGCCGCTTCGAGATACTTGGCACCCTTTGTTGCACAATATGAGAAGTCCCGAGACGTGCCAGAAATCAAAAGGAAGCAGGCTTACGCGATCCGTGAAATTCCGTAATGTGACGGAAATCGAAATGAGGTGTTTTTCGCAATCTGTGAGTTTTCGTAACTTCTTCGAAAGCTAAAAAAAGAGTAAATACATAATCCGTAAGGATTCGTAACCTTGCGGAAGGAAAATAAGTATCGTTACGAAATTCGTAATGTTTTGTAACGTTACGGAAAAAAAGAATTACCAAAAAAGGTAAATGGGGGGTGCATTTAGTAAAAAGGGAGGTGCAAATAGTAATTTTTAATTTGGGCCCTTCTAGAGGTTTCTGGGCAATTTCTTGCTTAAGGTTGAAGCAACCTAGCTCGCCTGGGCGAGCTAGGTGGCCACCACACCCCCCGTTTTGTTGAAAAATGGGATTCCGGGGCTTCCGGGACACCCGTAATGCTTCCGTAAAATTCCCATAGCCCTAAATAAGCATATTTAACTTAATACGGGTGAGAGGGAAGAGAAAAAAAGAAGAAAATCAAGTCCTATATGCTTCCATAAGGCTTCCGTAACTTTTCCGTAAATTACGAAAGAAGGGGGGTGAACTTATCAAAACTGGGGGATGCAAATAGCAATTTTGAAATTTTGAATTGCCTTCCAAAATGTTTTTTGAAGCTGGATTGCTTCTGGAGGAAGCAACCTAGCTTGCCTGGGCGAGCTAGGTGGCCACCACACCCCCCGTTTTGTTGAAAAATGGGATTCCGGGGTTTCCGGGACACCCGTAATGCTTCCGTAAAATTCCCATAGCCCTAAATAAGCATATTTAACTTAATACGGGTGAGAGGGAAGAGAAAAAAAGAAGAAAATCAAGTCCTATGTGCTTCCGTAAGGCTTCCGTAACTTTTCCGTAAATTACGAAAGAAGAGGGGTGAACTTATCAAAACTGGGGGATGCAAATAGCAATTTTGAAATTTTGAATTGCCTTCCAAATTGTTTTTTGAAGCTGGATTGCTTCTGGAGGAAGCAACCCAGCTCGCTCCTCCCCCTTTTTCCTATAAATAGGCTGAAGGGGGCTATTCTAAGGATCTCGGATGCCCCTGGTGAGGTATTTCAGCTGTTTTGGGTGAAAAAAATTGTTTCTGTGATGAAAATACAAGCCGAGGTGCTTCCGTAACGCTTCCAAGAGGTTTCCGTAAGCAAATCCGTGAAGGTTTTCCTCCGTTATTCACCGTTCTTCATCCGTTCTTCGTTCTTCAACGGGTAAGTTTCCAAATCGAGTTTTTCAATTCATTCTATGTACCCGTGGTGGTCCCCATTTGTTTTGTGTACTTTTATTCTCGTTTCATTTACTTTCTATACCCCCTTTTGACGTGCTTCAGTCATTTATTTAAGTCATTTCGCGCCTAATCTAAAAATAAAATAAATTTCCACCGATCATTTGAATTGTAGTATTCGTTAATTTCTGTTAAAATGAATTCTGACCGTTCGGTCGTACCGTAACAACGTTGGAAATAAAAAAAGAGGTAAAATAATAATATAATAATAAAAAAAAAATCTTTTAGTAAAATAAGGCGAAAAATCAATCGGACGTTTTTTCTCTTTAGGATTTCTCATTCTTAATTGAATTGACTAATAACTAAAGTGAAACTAAGGCTAAAATCAACTCGCCTAGTCAAGCTCGTCCACAAAAATAGGTTTTTGAATGTTTATCATTTCAGTTTCTTACTAAGTAAAATGGATCATTTTTAAGGTCCAATGCCTTAAAATGATCGCCCTTCAAGTAAAAAGAATCACTTGATTCACGTATAAGAAAGAACTACGTAGGTCTGATTTCCTCTTCGATGGAGGGTACGTAGGAGCAAAAACCCCGCTTTTGTCGACCTCAAAAATAAAAAAGGAAATAAAAAGGTAACATAACACAATTTCACAATTCTAAAAAATAGGCTATTGTCCTTTGAGACAAACGTGAGAGGTGCTAATACCTTCCTCAAACGTAAATACAACTCCCGAACTTGGAATTTTCATTTTGACCGGTTTCCTTCGGTTTTCCCAACGTTTTCCACAAATAAACGTTGGTGGCGACTCCGCGCATCTTTCCTCCTTTGGAAAGCGCACCCGTGAGCCTCGCCTTCGCTCGCCCGCAAAAGGGCATGTTGCGACACCATGTTATAAGCTCAAGTTGTTGAAAAAACTATATTCATCTTCTTATTTATGCATTTACAGATTCTGTCCAGAGGTATATATTGGTGAGCAGGGGCATTTCATTCAAACTTGCTGGGGTTACAAGCATCGTGCCAACAACTGGGTTCATGAGTGGGTCAAAGGTGGGTAGCAGCTATGACACATTTTCTGTTCCTGAGACCTGGTTCTGGGTTTATTCAAGTGGTTCCTCTTGGTATCACATGGGCTGCATAAACTTATTATGGGGAACCAGCAAGGAAGCTTGGATTGAAATACATTGGCTATCAAATTTTGCCTAGAGAGAACGCTTTGTATCATAAATATGATAAAAATGATCATATTCTGAGAGACCCTACAAGCATTAACAAGAAGGGGTGGGAATACACAAAGAAGATCTATCTTGACAACCAAAATGTCATGTTAGACCTTAGAAGATTCAAAAATAGGTTGCATCGAGCATATGAGGTCCCATTCACTGGTTAAAATATGGGATCACCATTCAATACATACAAAACAAGACCTTTACACAAGTCATTTTCGAGAAAAAACTCAAGAAATAATCAAATCGAACCACTGGTCCTTGTGGAATCATAGTATCTTATGCTTGCTGTGACTAAAAGCTAGTCACCTATTTAAGATGATAACACATTGATGCCACAAATGGTAACACACAAGATAGCATAACAATATGATATTGAGATTTATAGAGTTTGACTTCATGCTCAGGTTGAAAAAGATAAAAAAAAAACATCAACTTCATAAACAATCTTTGTGATCAGAGGTCAATGGACATTAATGATTTAGGCAAAACTCCCTATTCTGTCAAATAGATCAATCTATAAACCAAAGTACCATACACTTCAAGAATGGTAGGAAGAGCAGCAAAATATCTCCAATTATAGACTATCTTTAATTAATACAAAATGATTTTCAATAACAAAAACATCTCACTTACAGAGTGAAAATAAAGCATAAATGGCAAATCATGCTTTTCAAAAAACTTTTCACTACAATGAAGATAAAGCATAGACCACTGTGCTATCGGAAACTACCGAGAAGCAACCCCTTAACTTTATAATCAAGGAAAAGGGTGAGTATTCATCCCTTGGAGTTGTTGTGGCAATTGTGAGTCATGCATGAGCCCAACATGAACCCCCTTATGTGAAGCTATATGTGTGTGTCATACCCTAATTTCGTCCGGGGACCTTTGCTTGATGACATGCGACCTTTCTTTGGTCCTTGTGAGGTGCTTGGCATCCATCATTAGGCAATTTGTGAAATTCCAGGACATGCCGAAAAACCAAAAAAATATATTGATGCACAATCCGTAAGTTTCCGTGACACACCGGAAATCAAATGGAAGCATCGTTGCATAATTAAGTGAGGTTCCGTAACATTCCGTAAGTCAAAAAGGGGATGATTATGTAATCCGCAAGGTTCTGTAACATTACGGAAAGAAAACAAGTATCGTTACGAAATTCTTAAGTTTCCGTAACTTTACGAAAAAAGAATCACCAAAAAAAGCAGAGGCGGGGTGTACTTAGTAAAAATGGGGGTGCAAATAGCACCCAGGCCCACTTGGGCCCTCCAGAATATTCCTCCAGAAGGCTGTTGCTTCTGGAGGAAGCAACCTGGCTCGCCTGGGCGAGCTGGGCGGCAACCACCTCCCCTATTTTGCTATAAATAGGGGAGGAAGTGAAGAAGAAAAGGGTTCAGCCCCTTTGGCACTTCTCTCTCTTTCGAATTTGCTTGGAAAAATTGTTTCCGTGAAGAAAATCTAAGCCGAGGCGCTTCCGAAACGTTTCCGTAACGTTTTCCGTGAGGAATTTCGCAAAGATTTCAACCGTTCTTCGACGTTCTTCATTCGTTCTTCATCGTTCTTCGATCTTCAACGGGTAAGTACCTCGAACCAAGCTTTTCGATTCATTCTATGCACCCATGGTGGTCCACATTGTGTTTCGTGCATTTTTATTCTCGTTTTGTTTACTTTTTATACCCCCTCTTGACGTGCTTAAGCCATTTTACTTAAGTCATTTCT
Source organism: Glycine max (assembly GCF_000004515.6). NCBI lineage: Eukaryota > Viridiplantae > Streptophyta > Magnoliopsida > Fabales > Fabaceae > Glycine > Glycine max. The sequence continues at coordinate 21,462,363 of NC_016091.4, read as the reverse complement.
CGCTTAACTTAAAAGTAAAATAAATTTCCACCGAACGTTTGAATTGTATTATCCGTTAACTTCGGTTAAAATGAATTCCGACCATTCGGTCGTGCTGTAACCACGTTGAAAATCAAAAAAGAGGTAAAAAATAATATAATAATAAAAAAAAACATCTTTTAGTAAAATAAAGCGGAAAATCAATCGGACGTTTTCTCTTTGGGATTTCTCACTCTTAATCGAATTGATTAATAAACTAAAGTGAAACTAAGGCTAAAATCAACTCACCTAGTCAAGCTCGTCCACAAAAATAGGCTTTTGAAGTTTGTCATTTCATTTTCTCACTAAGTAAAATGGATCATCTTTTAAGGTCCAACGCCTTAAAATGATCATCTCTTAAAGTAAAAAGAATCACTTGATAAGAAAGAACTACGTAGGTCTGATTTTCTCATCCCAAATTGAGGAATACGTAGGAGCAAAGGGAAACACCCTTGTCGACCACAAAAAAGAAAAAATATAAAAAGGGTATAAAGGATATAAGAACATAAAAGGGAACATAAAAATCAAAGTCATGTTTGCACATTCGATTAAAGGCTGCCGTCCCTTGGGACGGACGTGTGGGGTGCTAATACCTTCCCCGTACGTAAATACAACTCCCGAACCTTTCACTAAAAAGTTCGTAGATCGCGTCTTTTCCGGTTTTTCCGACGTTTTCCTCGAATAAACGTTGGTGGCGACTCCGCGCGTATTCCTTTCATGGAACACGCATCCCGCGAGTCTCGCGTCGCCCTCCCGCCGAAGGGTAGGTTGCGACAGTTGGCGACTCCACTGGGGACTGTTTTTAGAGAGTTAGGCCATTTAATTTTGTGCAATGTTTTACCGTGACTTACCCCTTTGTTGGTTTCCTTTCATTATGTTCTTGTGTATATAAACTCTTTGTTGCTTTTAGTGCGTTTTAAATGTATGCATGAAGTAAATATTTATTCATTTAATGCACACAAACACCAACACTATTTGCACACACTGTGAGTGAAAAAGGGGCCTATACCCGGGTTCATGGGAGCATAAGGAGTGGAGGTGAATCTGTGATCATGCTAGGTCTCCGACTTGCTTGATTACAGTGAACCCTCATCTAGAGCTTTTCTCTTTGAAAACCTATTGTTGCTAGTAGTCCCTACTGCTACAATATGTTCTTCAAAGGGGATGATACCTCTAGAAACCATCAAGAGAGATATAACTACCTTGGGGATTATTGCTAAAAGCCTAGTTAGTTCTCTCCCTTATAGGTCCCTTAAATAGGGGCACGAAGCAAACACGCTGCGTGCCATTTTTCACACTGCCATGCATGAGTATCATATCCCCTTTTGCTTATGTTCGGTAAGTATCGTCATACTGTGCACATTCCCGCATTGTGTCTTTTGCATAGGCATTGCATATGGGTTCTGTCTTGATCCCTTCTGTAAACAAACCAACGGAGGGTCCGTGTCGCCTTCTTAAAAACGTGCGTCGGGGCATTTTTGCTACCCCTAGACGTCGTATCTAAGAAGGGGACAAATTCCCCGGACCCCCGCATTCCTAGATTGCATCTGTGTCATATGCATTCCGTCATGCATTCATCCATCCCACTCATGAGATATCGGAGTTTTGATTTGCACCAGCTTTTGTCTCACTTTAGTAAGCATGGGAACAAATCAAACCGGCAAGAGGTTCTACCAAGTCAAGGTCAAAAGCCTAGATACCACCAGCATCAAGGAATTAGGGCGGTTGATGGAACCCCTCCAAATGCAAGCCTTCCGCAAGACTTACGGAAAGATCTTAGAGTTAACCATAGCAGAGGTGTCCATAGAAGCCATTGTATCACTTACCCAATACTACGACCAGCCTTTGAGGTGCTTCACATTCGGAGACTTCCAATTAGTACCAACCATTGAAGAATTTGAGGAAATTCTAGGATGTCCTCTCGGGGGCAGAAAACCATATCTTTCCTCCGGGTGTCTCCCCTCTTTGAGCAGAATTGCAACTGTGGTCAAGGATTCAGCAAGAGGTTTGGACCACATAAAACAGACTCGGAACGACATAGCAGGCCTACCACAGAAGTACCTAGAAGACAAGGCAAGGGGTATGGCCAATCAAGGAGACTGGGTCCCATTTATGGATGTGTTAGCTTTGCTAATTTTTGGGGTCGTCCTCTTTCCGAATGTGGATGGTTTGGTAGACCTGGCAGCAATCGACGCTTTCCTTGCCTACCACCATAGCAAGGAAAGTCTGGTGGTAGCTGTCTTGGCAGATCTATTTGACACATTTGACCGAAGGTGCGAAAAGAGTAGCGCACGGATCATCTGTTGCTTACCCGCCCTCTGTGTTTGGTTGGTTTCGCACTTGTTCCAACAAGACACAAGACATCCATGTCCGCTCCTGAGCCATCGCTCGTGTACTGAAAAGGGGAGAATAGATTGGGACCAGCTTTTGGCCGGGATAGGAGGTAGAACAATCAGTTGGTTCCCCCGATGGAAGGAAGGAAAAGAAGGAGTCCTTTTCTCATGTGGAAAATACCCAAACATTCCGCTGGTAGGAACGAGGGGTTGTATTAACTACAATCCCGCGCTCGCTATAAGACAACTAGGGTACCCCATGAGGGGAGCACCGACGGAAGAAAGCATGTCTCCTTTCCTTGTGAGGGATCTCGGCGCACAAAATTCCAAGACTATACAAAGAATCCATAAGGCATGGGAAACCCCGTTAAGGAAAGATCAAGAGCTTAGAGGCATTCGTAATGGCATCATTGGTGGGTACCACGAATGGCTGAAAGTTCATATACGAGGTTTAGATTGGCTCGCCAAGTTAAAAGTCGTCAGCAAAGAGAATTTTGAAGCACCGGAAGAGGACGAAGAAGTCCAAGCTCTCAAAAGCGAGTTAGGAAAGGCAAAAATTGCCAAGGAGAAGTTCAATTTGGCCGCTACACACGTTCGGAAGGAGTGTGCCGGGTTACGGGAAGAGAATGCAATTACCGCAAGAGCCCTTGAACAAGAGACCAAGAGGGCTCGCAAGGAAGAGTATGGCCGGAACAAATTTCGCGGAGCTCTATGGGGTAGCAATAGTGAACTCAAGTTGCAAAGGGAAGAAAGGGACCAGTCGCGAGCACATAGCATAGTTTTGAAAGAGGAGTTAGTTGCCTGTTCAAGGTCCAAAAGAAGCTTGTCTCAGCGTTTATGCGAGACGGAGACCAACATGCTAGCTATCATCGCTAAGTACCAAGAAGAGTTGGGTCTAGCCATGGCCCACGAGCATAGAATCGCGGACGAGTATGCTCAAGTATACGCGGAAAAAGAGGCTAGAGGAAGGGTGATCGACTCTTTACACCAAGAGGCAACCATGTGGATGGACCGGTTTGCTCTTACCTTGAACGGGAGTCAAGAACTTCCCCGCTTGTTAGCCAAGGCCAAGGCGATGGCAGACACCTACTCCACCCCCGAAGAGATTCATGGGCTTCTCGGCTATTGTCAGCATATGATAGACTTAATGACCCACATAATTAGAAATCGTTAGGAAACTTGTATGGTCTCTCAGACCTTGACTAGATACGACTTCCTTTTTGAAATAAAATGAGTTGGTCCCATGTTTCTACTCCAAAAAGCTTGTGCAAATCAAATCACTCCTACATTTCATCTCTAGCATGCATTTTCTTTCTTTACCCACTCCTCACGTTTGGTTTTTTTAGGGAAAAACACCATAACTAAACGCGCCGCAAGGGATCCCTATCGCACCAGATCCAAATCTAGAACGATGGGTGATCAAGAGGAGACGCAGGAACAGATGAAAGCCGACATGTCGGCTCTGAAAGAACAAATGGCCTCCATGATGGAGGCCATGTTAAGTATGAAGCAGCTCATAGAGAAGAACGCGGCCACTGCCGCCGCTGTCAGTTCGGCTGCCGAAGCAGACCCGACTCACTTGGCAACTACGCACCATCCTCCCTTAAACATAGTAGGACGGGGAAGGGACACACTGGGGCACGATGGCAGCCCTCACCTGGGATACAACCGAGCGGCTTACCCTTATGGATTGCCGCCCAACTATTCACCACCCGTCTTGCAAGAAGATGCGGGCCACATTGCTTCTCCTGTCCATGAAAGAGAGCCTCCTCAGCAGCCCGACGAAGTCCACAAGGACCCTCAAGATTATGCTCGAAGGGATGTCGAGTTCTATCCCCCGATCCCCGAAGGGCCGGCACCAGGCACGTTGCCTCAACCCAACATCGCAGCATCGCCAATAGTTTTGTCCATGGAAGGGCCGCCCCCAGCAACTGAAGAAAGGAGGAAGCTCGATCTCCTTGAGGAAAGATTGAGGGCTGTGGAAGGATTTGGGGACTATCCGTTTGCAGACATGACGGATCTTTGCTTAGTACCCGATGTTGTTATTCCCCCGAAGTTCAAAGTGCCGGACTTCGACAAGTATAAAGGGACGACTTGTCCCAAAAACCATCTCAAAATGTACTGCCGTAAGATGGGCGCCCACTCTAAAGATGAAAAGCTGTTGATACACTTCTTTCAGGATAGCTTGGCCGGAGCTGCGGTAGTGTGGTACACTAATTTGGAAGCTTCCTGTATCCGTACTTGGAAGGATCTGATTACCGCCTTCCTAAGGCAGTATCAGTACAATTCTGATATGGCTCCTGACCGTACTCAACTGCAGAATATGTTCAAGAAAGAGGGTGAAACCTTTAAAGAATATGCACAGCGATGGAGGGATTTGGCGGCACAAGTAGCTCCTCCTATGGTTGAGAGAGAGATGATCACCATGATGGTAGACACTCTGCCAGTGTTCTACTATGAGAAGCTAGTGGGTTACATGCCGTCCAGCTTTGCGGATCTGGTGTTTGCCGGGGAAAGAATCGAGGTTGGATTGAAAAGAGGAAAGTTTGATTACGTTTCCTCCACAAACGCGAATGCCAAAAGAATCGGGGAAACAGGGGCAAAAAGGAAGGAGGGTGATGCCCATGCCGTCTCTTCAACACCCGCGTGGGTCAAAACCCAGCAAACACCTCATGGTACCCATCAGTACGCGCAACATCACCCAAGCTTCTCGGCTCATACTGGGAATACCTCTAGTTCAACACCCGTGCAACCTAAGGCACCCACCCAGAGGGAAGCTCCCCAAGTTCCAACTCCGAACACGACTCGACTGGCCGGTAATTCCAACACGACAAGGAACTTCCCTCCGAGGCCATTTCCGGAATTCACCCCACTCCCAATGACGTACGAAGATCTTCTGCCATCCCTCATCGCCAATCATTTGGCCGTGGTAACTCCCGGAAGGGTCCTCGAACCCCCTTTCCCGAAGTGGTATGACCCTAACGCAACTTGTAAGTACCATGGGGGTGTCCCGGGGCATTCCGTCGAAAAATGCTTGGCCCTTAAATACAAGGTCCAACATTTGATGGATGCTGGATGGCTGACTTTCCAAGAGGATCGGCCCAATGTGAGAACCAACCCGCTCGCCAATCATGGAGGGGGAGCAGTTAATGCAGTTGAATCCGATAGGCCGCACAGGTCTAAACCTTTAAGGGATGTGGCAACCCCTAGGAGGTTTATCTTTGAGGCCCTACAAAAAGGAGGTGTGATTTCCCATAGTGGGTGTAAGGAGGATTCCTGTCTGCTACACTCCGGCGAGATGCATGACATGGAGACGTGTTTGGAAGTAGAGGAATTATTACAGCGGATGATAGATCAAGGTCGACTGGAAGTCGGCATTGAAGGAAAAGAAGAGCAGCATATATGCATGCAATCTACGGAGGGGAGCGGTGTTGTGAAGCCCAAACCCTTGGTGATATACTTCACTAAAAGCGCAGCTTCGCAAAAGCCCGGACACCCTTTAATAGCCAAACCTGTTCCTTTCCCGTACCAAAATAGCCACGCGGTCCCGTGGAGATATACACCTCCGGGGGAGAAGGAAGAAGAAGTCACTGACGTCAGCTTGCTGTCAGCTAAAGTAACAAATATCACGGGACTAAGTGGTGTGACCCGTAGTGGCCGTGTGTTCGCACCTCCGGACCTACCAGTCCAACCCGCCGACGTCAAGGGAAAAGGAAAAGTGGTGGAGGAACAAGATGGCGAAGCACCCCACGCTTCGAATAAAGATATTCCAGCAAAGGGGCCCCCGGAGAAAAAGGATGGTAGAAAGGAGGTGTCGCTAGAGGAAGCCAGCGAGTTCCTTCGGATAATTCAGCAGAGCGAATTCAAGGTTATCGAACAGCTCAACAAAACCCCGGCTAGGGTCTCGCTGTTGGAGTTACTTATGAGCTCCGAGCCTCATCGGGCTCTGCTAGTAAAAGTGCTGAACGAGGCTCACGTGGCCCAAGATATCTCGGTAGAAGGTTTCGGAGGGCTGGTCAACAATATCACTGCCAACAACTATCTTGCCTTCGCCGAAGAAGAAATCCCCGCCGAGGGGAGAGGGCATAATAAGGCTTTACACGTATCAGTCAAGTGTATGGACCATATCGTAGCCAAGGTGCTCATCGATAATGGTTCCAGTTTAAACGTGATGCCTAAGAGCACTTTGGAGAAGTTACCATTCAATGCTTCCCACTTAAAACCAAGTTCAATGGTGGTTCGGGCCTTCGACGGCACTCGCCGAGAGGTTAGGGGAGAGATCGATCTCCCTGTACAAATAGGCCCTCACACCTGTCAAGTCACTTTCCAAATAATGGACATTAATCCCCCCTACAGCTGCCTGTTGGGACGCCCGTGGATCCACTCAGTGGGAGTTGTGCCTTCTACACTCCACCAAAAGCTGAAATTCGTAGTGGAGGGGCACTTGGTCATCGTGTCAGGCGAGGAAGATATCTTGGTAAGCTGCCCATCCTCCATGCCTTATGTGGAAGCCGCAGAAGAATCGTTAGAAACCGCTTTCCAGTCTTTTGAGGTGGTCAGCATTTCCTCCGTGGACTCCCTCTTTGGGCAACCTTGTCTGTCCGATGCAGCGGTAATGATGGCCCGAGTTATGTTGGGGAACGGTTATGAACCCGGGATGGGTTTAAGCAAAGACAACGGCGGCATAACTAGCCTGATAAATACCCAAGGAAATCGTGGGAAGTATGGTTTAGGCTATAAGCCCACTCAGGCGGACATGAAAAGAAGCATCGCGGGAAGGAAGAACAGTGGTCAGAGCTCGCGTTGGAGACAAGAAAGTGAAGGAAGCCCGCCCTGCCACATAAGTAGAAGCTTTATAAGCGCGGGTCTGGGAGACAAAGGTCAAGTGTGCGCGATATGCGAAGATGATGTTCCGAGTACCTTGGATTTGGTACGACCATGCCCTCCTGATTTCCAGCTGGGAAATTGGCGAGTGGAGGAACGCTCCGGCATTTACGCGACGAGCATAATGTAAACCTTTACGGTTTTAAAAGCTCTATAGTTGGGCCTAGGCTTTAGAGTTTTTCCTTTTGTTAAGGCTTTGTGTCTTTGAATTTATAATACAAGGATCTTTCTTCATCTGTTCCTGGTCTCTACCCATTCTCATTCATTTGCATGTTTACTTCTTTTTCTGAAACGGCAGATCCGATGACAAGTCCCCCGAAGGTACTAATACCTGGGACCCGCCTATCGACTTTGAGCAAGAAATGAATCAAACGGAAGATGAAGGAAATGAGGATGTAGGACTTCCCCCAGAACTAGAAAGAATGGTCGCCCATGAGGACCAAGAAACGGGGCCTCATCAAGAAGAAACAGAGCTAGTAGACTTAGGAATTGGCAGTGGAAAGAGGGAAGTAAAGATAGGTACAGGTATTACCGCACCTATCCGTGAAGAATTAATAATCCTGCTAAAAGACTACCAAGACATCTTTGCTTGGTCATACCAAGATATGCCCGGTTTGAGTTCTGACATTGTACAGCACCGATTACCTCTAAATCCCGAGTGTTCCCCGGTAAAACAGAAACTGAGAAGGATGAAGCCCGAAACATCCTTGAAGATAAAAGAAGAAGTGAAGAAGCAATTTGACGCTGGATTTCTGGCCGTCGCTCGGTATCCAGAATGGGTTGCCAACATCGTACCAGTTCCTAAAAAAGATGGAAAAGTACGAATGTGTGTAGATTATCGGGACCTGAATCGGGCCAGTCCCAAGGACAATTTTCCTTTACCACACATCGATATCCTCGTGGATAACACGGCCAATTTCGCTTTATTTTCCTTCATGGACGGTTTCTCTGGTTACAATCAGATAAAGATGGCGCCCGAGGATATGGAAAAGACTACTTTCGTCACCCTGTGGGGAACGTTCTGTTACAAGGTGATGTCCTTTGGACTCAAGAATGCCGGGGCAACTTATCAATGGGCCATGGTAGCTTTGTTCCATGATATGATGCATCAAGAGATCGAGGTTTACGTGGACGACATAATTGCTAAATCTAAATCCAAGGAAGAACACCTTGTCAACCTGCGGAAATTGTTCGAAAGGCTTAAGAAATATCAATTAAGGTTGAACCCCGCTAAGTGTACCTTCGGGGTCAAATCAGGGAAATTGCTTGGTTTCATTGTAAGCCAGAAAGGGATAGAGGTAGACCCCGAAAAAGTGAAGGCTATCCTTGAGATGCCAGAACCCCGTACAGAGAGGCAAGTCCGAGGTTTCCTGGGGCGCTTGAATTATATTGCCAGATTCATATCGCAGCTCACCGCCATTTGTGAGCCATTGTTTAAACTCTTGCGCAAAAACCAAACTGATCGGTGGAATGAGGATTGCCAAGAGGCTTTTGGAAGGATCAAAAAGTGCCTAATGAATCCTCCCGTGCTTATGCCGCCAGTACCTGGAAGGCCTCTCATTTTGTACATGACAATCTTGGACGAGTCAATGGGGTGTATGCTGGGGCAACATGACGAATCCGGGAAGAAAGAGCGCGCTGTTTACTACCTAAGTAAGAAGTTCACGACCTGTGAGATGAATTACTCCTTGCTCGAAAGAACGTGTTGTGCTTTAGTATGGGCATCCCATCGCCTAAGGCAGTACATGCTGAGTTATACTACCTGGTTGATATCCAAAATGGACCCGGTTAAGTACATCTTTGAAAAGCCAGCTCTCACAGGACGAATCGCCCGGTGGCAAGTCTTGCTATCTGAGTTTGATATAGTCTACGTCACCCAAAAGGCGATAAAAGGAAGCGCTTTGGCAGATTATTTGGCTCAACAGCCTCTTAACGACTACCAGCCCATGCATCCGGAGTTCCCGGATGAGGACATCATGGCCTTGTTCGAGGAAAAGTTGGACGAAGATCGGGACAAATGGACTGTATGGTTTGACGGAGCGTCAAACATTCTAGGTCATGGCGTTGGGGCAGTGTTGGTCTCTCCGGACAATCAATGTGTACCTTTCACAGCCAGGCTAGGATTCGACTGCACCAACAACATGGCCGAATATGAAGCATGTGCCCTAGCCGTCCAGGCAGCAATTGACTCCAATGTCAAACTACTCAAGGTGTACGGCGACTCAGCGTTGGTAATCCATCAGCTGAGAGGGGAATGGGAAACTAGAGATCCCAAGCTGATACCCTTCAAAGCCTATATCAAGGAATTGGCTAAGATCTTCGATGAGATCTCCTTCCATCATGTTCCCCGCGAGGAAAATCAAATAGCGGACGCACTTGCTACGTTGGCGTCTATGTTCCAGCTAACACCGCACGGGGATCTACCCTACATTGAATTTTGGTGTCGTAGCAAACCCGCGCATTGTTGCCAAGTGGAAGAGGAACGGGACGGAAAGCCTTGGTATTTCGACATCAAGCGATATGTCGTAAGCAAAGAATACCCGCCAGAGATTGCCGACAACGATAAAAGGACATTGAGGAGGTTGGCAGCCAGTTTCTTCATGAGCGGAAGCACACTGTATAAGAGAAATCACGACATGACACTCCTGCGGTGTGTGGATGCCAAGGAGGAAAATCACATGATCGAGGAAGTCCATGAGGGCTCGTTTGGAACGCACGCCAACGGGCATGCTATGGCCAGGAAGATCCTAAGAGCAGGTTATTACTGGCTTACCATGGAAAGTGATTGTTGTGTCCATGTGAGGAAGTGCCACAAATGTCAAGCATTCGCAGATAATGTCAATACCCCACCACATCCTCTGAATGTCATGTCCGCCCCTTGGCCTTTCTCCATGTGGGGAATAGATGTCATCGGGGCCATTGAGCCCAAGGCCTCGAATGGTCATCGCTTCATCCTCGTAGCGATAAATTATTTCACCAAGTGGGTCGAGGCGGCTTCATATACCAATGTCACGAGGAATGTGGTGGTCAGGTTCATTAAGAAAGAGATCATCTGCCGATATGGTTTGCCAAGGAAGATTATCACAAACAACGGCACCAACTTGAATAATAAGATGATGGCGGAAATGTGCGAGGAGTTTAAAATCCAGCATCACAATTCCACACCCTATCGGCCAAAGATGAATGGAGCCGTGGAAGCGGCCAATAAGAATATCAAAAAGATTATCCAAAAGATGACCGTGTCATACAAGGATTGGCACGAGATGCTCCCATTCGCGTTACACGGTTACCGGACTTCAGTGCGAACGTCAACTGGGGCAACGCCGTTCTCATTGGTATATGGGATGGAGGCTGTGTTACCGTTTGAGGTAGAAGTCCCGTCATTAAGGATCTTGGCAGAATCCGGATTAAAGGAATCAGAGTGGGCTCAAACACGCTATGATCAGCTCAACCTCATTGAGGGTAAGCGCTTAACGGCCATGAGTCATGGGCGCTTATACCAGCAAAGAATGAAGAGTGCATTCGACAAGAAAGTACGCTTACGCAAGTTCCATGAGGGAGACCTTGTGCTAAAGAAGATGTCCCATGCCGTCAAGGACCATCGAGGGAAATGGGCCCCGAACTACGAAGGGCCTTTTGTTGTGAAGAGGGCTTTTTCCGGAGGAGCCCTGGTGCTTACCAACATGGATGGCGAAGAGCTACCTTCACCCGTGAACTCTGATGTCGTCAAACAATATTATGCTTAGAAGCTGGGGCAATTAAGGATGTCGCTGCATGTTCTTTATCTTTATGCGTTTTCTGGATTTCCCCCAGGGATTTCCTGTCTGTTGCATCTCTCGTTACAATCTTTCAAAGAAATGAACGTGGATTCGAGGCTTTTAGTCCTCACGTTAGTTTCACACCTTGCGTTAATCTGTGATCACCTGAGCCCTTCCGCTCAGTTCATGGGATCCCCCAAGCGCTTAATTAGAATTGAACCTGAACCAACTTTCCCTAAATTTGCTGCGTTTGGAAACATTCATACATACGCATACGCATACGCATGCATATTGTTGTGCTAAAACAGGGGCATGATCATCTTGGGCTACCTTCTCGGGTAGAGACAAAACATGAACGGCAGAAACCAATCAAGGTAAGATAATGACGCTATCAAGATTGGCCATACCTGGTTGTTTATTACTTGCAGGTACTTAAGGACGGATGCAAGTGGGGATGGGGTCACGATCGACCGATCGTTGCCCCTTCTCTGCGCGAAACAAGCAGAGAATGTCGCTGCAAGGCAGCCCCGTATCCTTTGTATTTTGCAGCTTTCTTTTACTATTTGTAAAAATAAGTAATCAACACCTAATTCTAACCTAAGTAAGTTCAAGTTAGGCAAGATGCTAATCCATGAGAAGGGAGGGGACATGGTTAATGTTCCCCTCAAAAAAAAATAAAAATGTGCAGGTTAGCTCGCCTGGGCGAGCCACCCCTGCACCAAATTATAAGAATGACGAAAGGGGGGGCGTTTTTGCATTCAAAAACTTCCTTTCCCCCCTTTCAAAACCCATACCCACGGGATTGACGAGTTTGCAGCCCTAGGGTCATCCTTTTTCGCATTTTTTGATTCCGTTTTGCGCTTTTGTTCATCACCAACAAGTAAGTGTTCCATCCCTAAGCTTTCTAGCTTTTCATTGGTGTATTTTGATCTCCTTTTGGTGCTCTAAATTTTGGGAGTGTGCTCAAATATATAGGGCAATTTTGGTTTGTTTTCTTGCTTGATTAGGTTGAATTAGGGGTGTGTATGGGATGGCCCTAGGCCTATAATGCATTTTGGAACAATGGGACATGCCACATTGTCCCCGTTCTCTTGCTATTGACGCCTAAATGCGCGCCCACCAAGTGTTCGGTGAAATGCCTCAATGGCATTAGCGCGTGACTTTTGTAAGGAAACAACCCATGGGGCATTTTGGTTTGTACATATTTTCTATTTTTGGAATATGTATTCATTCCCGAAAAAGGCTAGAGTAATTGCCCACATATATCCTAGGCCTAGGAACTAAAATTTTATGCAAAAAGAACACAAAAGGAGGTGCATATTGGGTAAAGTTACCCTTTTTGGCCAGCAATCAGCTATGGGCCACACTACAATATTTTCCCTACGCCTAGATGTTTAGGAATTTTGCTCGTCATGAATGTGTAGGTTTAGAATAGGTAGCAAGATACCTTTGGCAATTTACACTTTGGGTATGATAGCAAAATACTTGGATGTATGTATATATAATTTTTGGTAGTCAAAATGTCTCACAAAAAATATATATAAATATGTTGCATGTTATGTGAAGAAAACATATTACAAAAAAAATATATACCTTTTAATTTGAATACAATTTTAGTCAGCAAAGGATAATATGCTTGAATTTGCATGCGGCTTTAGGTAGCAAAAACTTGAGAAAAGCATGAAATGTAGCACCTTATTGTGTAGGTAGTCAAGATTCATCGTGAAGTTTGTATATGTATAGGTATTAGAAATACCAAAATGAGCGCATGTGCAATTTTTGGTACCCCAAAATGCTTTGAGTATGCATGTATGTAAATTCAGCCAAGGAGGCGTGTGTGATGTAAATAACAAATACACCTTGGAAGTACATGTAAATAATCTAGGTAGTGAAGCTACCTTGATTGTATATGGGTGCATTTTTCTTAGTTAATAGGATGTCTTGTGCAAGTGAACGTTCGTAAGGAAATATGCGCATAAGCTTGCTCTAAATTTACATTGATGTTTGTATTTATGGGAGGAGGTTGTATGCCATTTTTGTTTTAAGAGTAGTGTCCCACTGGTAAAACTAACTTTCCAAATTTTTGCCTTCGCAGGAAATGGCCCCGAGGAAGCTTGCCTCAAAGAGGTCCAGGAAGGACAAGGCAGCCGAAGGAACTAGTTCCGCTCCGGAGTATGACAGTCACCGCTTTAGGAGCGCTGTACACCAGCAGCGCTTTGAGGCCATCAAGGGATGGTCATTTCTCTGGGAGCGACGCGTCCAGCTCAGGGACGACGAGTATACTGATTTCCAGGAGGAAATAGGGCGCCGGCGGTGGGCACCACTGGTTAATCCTATGGCCAAGTTTGATCCAGAAATAGTCCTTGAGTTTTATGCCAATGCTTGGCCAACAGAGGAGGGCGTGCGTGACATGAGATCCTGGGTAAGGGGTCAGTGGATCCCGTTTGATGCCGACGCTATCGGCCAACTCCTAGGATATCCGTTGGTGTTGGAAGAGGGCCAGGAATGTGAGTATGGCCAGAGGAGGAACCGGTCTGATGGGTTCGATGAGGAGGCCATCGCCCAGCTGCTATGTATATCGGGGCAGGATTTTGCCCGGACTGCTGCAGGGAGGCGAGTGCGAATCATGCGCACCAACATGACCACCCTGACCCAGATATGGATGACGTTGCTCCTCAGCAACGTCCTGCCCACCGATCATAATTCCGACCTTCCCATGCCGAAGTGTCAGCTGGTGTACGCCATCCTGACACGGATGAGCATCCATGTGGCTCAGTTGATCGCTGATGCCATCTATATTTTTGCAGGTATGGCGCCCACTAGGCACCCTTTGGACCCAGATAAGTCCAACAGGGCCCTGGGATTCCCCGCACTGATCACAGGACTCTGCCAGTCGTTCGGAGTCCCCGTTGCACCTACCAAGGTGATTCGGCCGCCCATCACCCGGGCTTTTATTGAGAAGTACTGTACCCAGAGACAGGCTCAGGGTGATGCTCCACAGGCCGCAGGCGCACCCCCACCACCTCATCAGGCTGGCCAGGCTGGGGCATTTGACATGGAGCAGTATTTACGGCATTTGGTTCGCCAGCAGGCGGCCAACCACCGAGCACATGTACGGACCCATGATTGTCTGTACCAGATGAGCCTTAGCATGCAGAGCCAGGGCTTCGCTTCTTTTTCATGCCCTACTCCAGACCAGTTCAGGGCAGAGGTTGCATGGCCCGGAGATTGGCCCGAGGCCCAAGCAGGAGAGGCACCCCCAGAAGCTCCCGGCGACGGAGAAGAGGCCCACGAGGATGAGGAGATGGCCGATTTGCTTGACTTCTTGGGAGGGAGTGGAGATACGTGACTGGGAGATCCCCAGATTCATGTTTTCTTTCATATTTCTTTTGTCATTTTTATTCTATGTTATTGTTTTGACTTGAGAGACTAATGTTTGTTTTTGTTGTTTCGATTGTCATTTGTACAGCGCATACATTTTTGTTTAGATTGTTGCGTTAGTGTTTATATATCATTACTATTGATGATGTTTGGAATTCTGGAACCGTGTAGAGTTCTTCGTTTAGGAACATCGTCCAAAAAATATATGTGTAAAATAAACAAAAAAAATCATGATAAAAATAAAAATAGAAAAGAAAAAAATGAAATGAATGAAATGGAAAAGAGAACAAAAAGGAAAAGAAGAAAGCAAGTAAGGAAAAAGGTGGAAAAAGAGAAAATAAGTTGTCTAGCTAAAAACCGACATGCTTTTGAAAAGAGACGATTTCCAACTTTTCTTTGAAAAAAATTCATTCATCGATCATAACCGATTTTTGAAGAAAAAACGTGTCTACACCTTAAGGGTGAATGCTGTGAAAATTTCCCCGGACGCCCAAAATGACTTGGAGGAATGCACAAATTGATAAAAGAACATATTTTGGAAACCTTGGGTTGATCTAAAATAGAGGAAATGAATCCTGAGCCCTAGCATCACATGACCATAAAAATTTGACACTTGAGTGTCCGCATAGGTGCATGCATGACCAGTTTTGCATAAAGTTTCCAAATCATCATTTTTGCATTTGTGTCATGGAAATAATGTGGGGCACCCCTTTTATCCTTGAGCCAAACCAAACCCCGACATGTATCATGTCTAGCCATTCTACAAACCTTGAGCCAAAATCCTGACTCACCATAATCCTTACCCTCGGAAGCAAAAAAGAAAAGAAAGGAAATTCCCAATCAAAGAGTGGGAGAAAGCAAAAAAAAGAAAAGAAAGAAAATTCCCAATCAAAGAATGGGAGAAAGAAAAAAGAGAAAAGAAGGAAAGAAAGCTCCTGATCAAGGATCGAAAGAAAACAGAAGAAATGTGCAGAGAGGTCTTTGGACTGGACAATATCTGAACAATACAGAATTGTCACCAAATGAACAAAAAAGGAAGGAAAGGAAACCACGACCTAAAGTGGTCTTCTCCCTTTGATTACCAACCAAAATCCCGTGCGCTAGCGATTTTTTTTCTCGCCCCGCACTAAACAAAAAAAAACAAACAAAAAAAGAAAAAGCCAAAAGCCAAAAACACACAAAAGCCGAAAAAGAAAAAACCACCAAAAGAACCCATTCCCAAGGGAAGCCCTATTGATCCATGATCACGCATGTAATTTTTGATTTGATAGGAAATAATTTGCAAAGTCAAGTCATGACATATCTATGGTTCGGAATTAGGATGAAACACTTACCTGTGCAAGATTGATACACTTTGAGTGATTTTCTTCTATTTTGTCGAACCCGGTGTTTCCTCTAAATGGTCATTTAGAAACGAAATGATAACATCCAAAATCTCATTTATGGTTATGGGGGATCCCATCGGCAGACTCTCCTTCCCCGGTAGACGCATTGTTTTTCACAAAAAAAAAGAGGGGGCATATACTGCTCTAAATCAGTTGGAATATTTGTCTCTTTGCTAAAGCATGTTTGTATTTTAGTGGAGAAAACAGCTAGACTTTTTCAAGTCTCACAAGTTATCCAGAACTACGTAGGTCTGAGTTCCTCATTGGAGGATACGTAGGAGCAAGAGCCTCGCTTTTGTCGACCATACCGCCTTTTGTTGCCATGACTCGAGAGCTGGTAGCCCGCGGAGACACCTTACGGTTATCCGCACCTCGTCATTCAGTGACCCCAAGTGTGATTGACGAGCAGAGACCAATATGGTCATCTGCGCCCTTTCCGGAGATGTCAGCATTTTCCGATGGAGACTTTTCAAGTCTCACAAGTTATCTAGAACTACGTAGGTCTGAGTTCCTCATTGGAGGATACGTAGGAGCAAGAGCCTTGCTTTTGTCGGCCGCCCCATAATCTTTGTCATACTGACCCTGAGGTCATGTGACATGCACCCTTGAATCATCCAGAGGCGGCGGGCCCGATGACAAGCAGAGACCAAGTTTGGTCATTCTGCACCCTTGTATCATCCAGAGGCAGCGGGCCCGATGATACGCGGAGATACCTTACGGTTATCCGCACCCTTTGTCATCCAGAGGCGGCGGGCCCGATGACAAGCAGAGACCAAGTTTGGTCATTCTGCACCCTTGTATCATCTAGAGGCGGCGGGCCCGATGATACGCGGAGATACCTTACGGTTATCCGCACCCTTTTGTCATCCAGAGGCGGCAGGCCCGATGACAAGCAGAGACCAAATTTGGTCATTCTGCACCCTTGTATCATCCAGAGGCGGCGGGCCCGATGATACGCGGAGATACCTTACGGTTATCCGCACCCTTTTGTCATCCAGAGGCGGCGGGCCCGATGACAAGCAGAGACCAAATTTGGTCATTCTGCACCCTTGTATCATCCAGAGGCGGCGGGCCCGATGATACGCGGAGATACCTTACGGTTATCCGCACCCTTTTGTCATCCAGAGGCGACGGGCCCGATGACAAGCAGAGACCAAATTTGGTCATTCTGCACCCTTGTATCATCCAGAGGCGGCGGGCTCGATGATACCCGGAGATACCTTACGGTTATCCGCACCCTTTTGTCATCCAGAGGCGGCGGGCCCGATGACAAGCAGAGACCAAGTTTGGTCATTCTGCACCCTTGTATCATCCAGAGGCGGCGGGCCCGATGATACGCGGAGATACCTTACGGTTATCCGCACCCTTTTGTCATCCAGAGGCGGCGGGCCCGATGATACGCGGAAATACCCAAGTGGTTATCCGTATAAACATTCTTTTGCTATCTGTAAGACAGAACACTTGATAGCATGCAGAGGCTGACATAGTCTTCTGCACCTTTTGTTCCTCCGGGAACAACAAGTCATTTACATGCGGAAATTTCATGGTCGCCCGCGACTCTCGTCAACCGAGAGGAGCGAAATTAGTGTCACACCCTAATTTTCATCCGGGGACCTTTGCTTGATGACATGCGACCATTCTTTGGTCCTTGTGAGGTGCTTGGCATCCATCATTAGGCAATTTGTGAAATTCTAGGAACGACAAGTCATGGTCACCCGCGACTCTCGTCAACCGAGAGGAGCGAAATTAGTGTCATACCCTAATTTTCGTCCGGGGACCTTTGCTTAATGACATGCGACCATTCTTTGGTCCTTGTGAGGTGCTTGGCACCCATCATTAGGCAGTTTGTGAAAATTCTGGGAACAACAAGTCATTTGCATGTGGAGATTTTATGGTCACCCGCGACTCTCGTCAAATCGAGAGGAACGAAATTAGTGTCTTATCTTTACTTTCCTTTTATCTCCAATAAAAGACAAGTAAAGAGGGGCAACTGTCATACCCTAATTTCGTCCGGGGACCTTTGCTTGATGACATGCGACCTTTCTTTGGTCCTTGTGAGGTGCTTGGCATCCATCATTAGGCAATTTGTGAAATTCCAGGACATGCCGAAAAACCAAAAAAATATATTGATGCACAATCCGTAAGTTTCCGTGACACACCGGAAATCAAATGGAAGCACCGTTGCATAATTAAGTGAGGTTCCGTAACATTCCGTAAGTCAAAAAGGGGATGATTATGTAATCCGCAAGGTTCCGTAACATTACGGAAAGAAAACAAGTATCGTTACGAAATTCATAAGTTTCCGTAACTTTACGAAAAAAGAATCACCAAAAAAAGCAGAGGGGGGGTGTACTTAGTAAAAATGGGGGTGCAAATAGAACCCAGGCCCACTTGGGCCCTCCAGAATATTCCTCCAGAAGGCTGTTGCTTCTGGAGGAAGCAACCTGGCTCGCCTGGGTGAGCTGAGCTCGCCTGGGCGAGCTGGGCGGCAACCACCTCCCCTATTTTGCTATAAATAGGGGAGGAAGTGAAGAAGAAAAGGGTTCAGCCCCTTTGGCACTTCTCTCTCTTTCGAATTTGCTTGGAAAAATTGTTTCCGTGAAGAAAATCTAAGCCGAGGCGCTTCCGAAACATTTCCGTAACGTTTTCCGTGAGGAATTTCGCAAAGATTTCAACCGTTCTTCGACGTTCTTCATTCGTTCTTCATCGTTCTTCGATCTTCAACGGGTAAGTACCTCGAACCAAGCTTTTCGATTCATTCTATGCACCCATGGTGGTCCACATTGTGTTTCGTGCATTTTTATTCTCGTTTTGTTTACTTTTTATACCCCCTCTTGACGTGCTTAAGCCATTTTACTTAAGTCATTTCTCGCTTAACTTAAAAGTAAAATAAGTTTCCACCGAACGTTTGAATTGTATTATCCGTTAACTTCGGTTAAAATGAATTCCGACCATTCGGTCGTGCTGTAACCACGTTGAAAATCAAAAAAGAGGTAAAAAATAATATAATAATAAAAAAAAACATCTTTTAGTAAAATAAAGCGGAAAATCAATCGGACGTTTTCTCTTTGGGATTTCTCACTCTTAATCGAATTGATTAATAAACTAAAGTGAAACTAAGGCTAAAATCAACTCACCTAGTCAAGCTCGTCCACAAAAATAGGCTTTTGAAGTTTGTCATTTCATTTTCTCACTAAGTAAAATGGATCATCTTTTAAGGTCCAACGCCTTAAAATGATCATCTCTTAAAGTAAAAAGAATCACTTGATAAGAAAGAACTACGTAGGTCTGATTTTCTCATCCCAAATTGAGGAATACGTAGGAGCAAAGGGAAACACCCTTGTCGACCACAAAAAAGAAAAATATAAAAAGGGTATAAAGGATATAAGAACATAAAAGGGAACATAAAAATCAAAGTCATGTTTGCACATTCGATTAAAGGCTGCCGTCCCTTGGGACGGACGTGTGGGGTGCTAATACCTTCCCCGTACGTAAATACAACTCCCGAACCTTTCACTAAAAAGTTCGTAGATCGCGTCTTTTCCGGTTTTTCCGACGTTTTCCTCGAATAAACGTTGGTGGCGACTCCGCGCGTATTCCTTTCATGGAACATGCATCCCGCGAGTCTCGCGTCGCCCTCCCGCCGAAGGGTAGGTTGCGACAGTGTGTCTAGAGTCTCTAGTTTAAGTTGATTTCCATGTGCGGAAGAATCTAGTCTGACCCTTTTCTTATCAATTTTCTTGGCCACATGACCTATATTTGAAGAAGATGAAATCATAGTTGTTATCATAGTTGTCTAGGGTTGCATGACATCCAATAGAATTACATTATTGTACTGAGTTGTTGCACCCTTGGCCCAAATATTTTGAATGAAAATATTACCCATGATTGGTGTCTTCTGATTAGTCTCGTTCTTCCTAGGTTTGTGCTTCACCACCATCCACTCCTCATGCGTTGCAACGTCATCAAACTCAATAGCTAGTTGTGACACCTTCTCCATATTATGGTTAGGATTAGGAGTCACCCCTACCCCTTGCTTGCTTTGGGTTTCCTGACTGTCAGCAATCAGTTGAGATAATGGTATGGTTGGGCAAGCTCGAGCAACATGGCCATAACAGCCACAAGTAGCACAAAGAACATGTAGACCCTTATATTCCACTCTATACTAACTCCCATTGAGACTGAATTTTCCCACTACAGAAACATTCAAATCTATTTGAACACACACTCGCGTAAACTGACCACGATTCATATTCAACATGTTTCAATCCATCTTGATTGACACACCAATAGCTAAGGTAATGTTAAGCAACATGTGTTCGAACCCGGCAAGTGTATCGGACCGCAAAAGTAGTATAAAATGGTAAGAACCGAGTATCAAACTCTCGGGGAACTTGTGTTACTTGGTAAAGCTATATTCAGTGAATAGGTGTCTAGTCTGAAAAGATATGTGTGGACTATGAACGGGTATGTAAACTAACTATTAAAAGGAAAATCACATGAGTAATGATGTGTAAAGACAAGTAGACAACATGTTGGTCTTCCTATTAGGTGCCTGATGTTATAAGGATATTCTCTACTTAACAATGCTCATGTGTTCTATGGTGTCTCCTGAAATGCTAAACCCCGATTCCTCATGATAGTCTAGCCTAATCCTGATCAAGCATCATCCTCAGATTCCTCTTGTTGGACTAAACTCGACCAGAATCGCATTAAGACAAACATACAACAACTAGGTTACCGTGCCCTGATCCCTCGTGATAATACGATAAACTAGCCCCGTCCTATCATGTTATAAGAATCAGACCAGTTTCCACTATTGAATGATCCTAACAAAGCATACATCTAGGTGATCAAGGCAAAAACACACTGAAATGACGTACTGATAGCACAGAGAACACATAAAACACCATTAAATAGATATACAAGTATTTACATCAAGTACCTACAAGGAAGAACCAACAAAGGATTTAGCTCTCCATATCTGGGAAGCTCCCTTTACAACAAAGAGAAGAGAAAAATGAAGGATTGAAGAAATACAAGTAATGGGGATGTCTCCTCCACCTCTAGAACCTCAAAATCACTCACAGACTCATCTCATGCTCTCAAGATGGCTTCCTTTTCACGCTCAGTTCTATGTCAATCTTCGCATAGCAAAAGCTCTCAAAACTCTCTGGAACTTGGACCTTTCTCTCTCAAGAAATCTCTAAACATGAAAAATCTTCAAGAATTGCCCAAACTCACCCTCCCTATTTTTGATTTCAGGCTTAAATAGGTGGCCTTGTTGGTGCTTGCGTGCTTAGCGCAACTCTGGCTCGCTTAGCACACATTAGTGAATTTCGGCTTAGCGCGCGTCTTCTCGCTCAGCAGATGGACTCAAGCGGTGCGCTTAGCGGGATGATCCCTCACTCAGCGAACATGCACAACTCATCCTTCTTCCAGATTCTTCCTCGTGCTCAGCTAAAGGAGTGGTGCGCTCAGCGGATGGCTCACTAAGCCGGCAGATTGACTTAGCGAGCAAATCAAAATTAACACTTCACAAACTTGCCTAATTCATCCAAAATTAAGATGAAATGCTTATTAAATACACAAAATAGGAGTACTAAGTATTTGATCTAAACTCCATTGGAGCTTGTATGCCTTGGATCCTCTTCATCAATGGATTCCTTTGCTTCTTGGAAGATAAATGGCAGCGGAATGGAGAAGAAAGAGAGAGAGGAGACGCCACTTCAAGGAGAAGATGAGTCTAGAAGAAGCTCACCACCATAGGAGGCCATGGATAAGAGCTTGGAGGAAGAAGGACATGAATGAAGGGAGAGGAAGAGAAGAGCACAAAATTTTGTGCTCTAAAAGAGCTCTGAAATCTGAAGTTTAATTTTCAAATGATCAAAGTTGGAAAAATGCACACACATAGCCTCTATTTATAGCCTAAGTGTCACACAAAATTGGAGGGGGAAATTTTGAATTTCTATTCAAATTTCACTTGAATTTGTGGAGCCAAATTTTGGAGCCAGAATTTCACTAATTATAATTAGTGAATTTTAGATATGGTTCAGCCCACTAATCCAAGATCAAGTCCAAGATTCTCCACTAAGTGCACTTAGGTGTCATGAGGCATGTAAAGCATGAAGGACATGCACAAAGTGTGACTATATGATGTGACAATGGGGTGTAACAAGCAAATGCTCACCTCCCCCTCTAAAATTTAATTGGATTAGGCTTCTCCCAATTCAATTAAATTTATTTCTCAACACACACATCAAATATTCACTTAATTCATGTGAAATTACAAAACTACCCGTAATACAAAAACTAGTCTAGGTGCCCTAAAATACAAAGGCTGGAAAATCCTACATTTCTAGGGTACCCTACCTACATTATGTGCCCTAAATACAAGGCCCAAATTTAATGAAACCTTAATCTAATATGTACAAAGATAAGTGGACTCATACTTAGCCCATGGGCCTGAAATCTACCCTAAGGCTCATGAGAACCCTACGGTCTTCTCTTGCATCTTTGGCCCAATCTTCTTGGAGTCTTCTATCCAATGCCCTTGGGGGGTAGGATTGCATCAATATTTATTACCTATCTTTAACAAAAAGTAATTACAACACTACAAAATGACCATAAATTGGAGGAGTTTGATATAATTTACACAGGTTTTATACACAAAAGTTAGTCATATTCATCGACTAACAGCATGCTCTCATCATAATACACCATTCCTAGTCCTAGAATCTAACTAAAACCAAATTTTTGTTTGTCGTTGCTGTTGACACCACAAACTCAGGCACCCAAGGCCAGATTGTAACATAATGATAAAAAATCATCCACGCCCCCCTATTAGTTTCCTTTTCTCTATCCGCATCCAAATCAAAATTCACCATGAAGTACCCATGAGAAACATAAATTAAATCAAACCTTCCATCTGGCTTCCATGTTGATTGGAGTTTTTCCTTCATGATCAAATATCCAAGACTCTTTCCCTACAACTTCACTACCAAGCATTTCTTCCAGGAAACACATAGTTGCTCAAAAACCTTAGTGTCAATCGTGAATTTGGGAAGCAAGCGGTTCCCTCCTTCATGTTTTTTTCTTGCAAAAGGTTGTGTGTTGCAATAAGTGTAGAGACTTTCCCTACGATCCTATCTCTAAGTGACATGCATTAAGGATCTCAAGCACCAACCCCGTCAGGTGGTTTGCATGGCCATGTGCATTCGCACCATGACATTTAATTCATTAGTAAAAAATATTTTTTTTCTCAAATGTGTGCATTTTCCTTTAAATAGAATTCTTATTCTCTTTTAACAATAGTGTTTGTAATATATTCTTAGACACGCTTCCTCTAACACAGTAAGGTATTGATTAAATTTTGGTGAAAACTAGAAATTTATGAGTAAAGCGCATTAGAAAAGAAGTGTAATTCATTAATTTTTTTATTTATAAATGTTAGTGTTTAGCTCTACTGAGCTTTAAAAGATTGGCTAAGATTTTGTTAAAACATAAGCACTTAGACAATGAAGGAAAGCTGGAGTTGCTGCACATGATGTCCAACGTTATGTCAAGGAATAAGATCGGGCTGCACAATGCACAAGGCAAGATAAAATGTCAAATGAAGAATTGAAGTTGCAGGATCCACGATGTCGGATACAATGTCCTGACATCCTGCCCGAGAATACTGGAGTTGCTGTACAATGCAAGATAAAAGTCAAGTGCAGAAGTGAAGTTGCAGGATCCACGATGTCGGATACAATGTCCTGACATCCTGCCCGAGAATACTGGAGTTGCTGTACAATGCAAGATAAAAGTCAAGTGCAGAAGTGAAGCTGCAGGATCCACGATGTCGGACACGATGTCCTGACATCCGGCCCGAAAATACTGGACATATAAATCTGTTATATCTTTAACAGATTATTGTGCAGTTAGCAAGAGATTAGAGGATCTATCTTTAGGAACGAATTAAAAGATCATTAAAGTTCGAATTTCAAAGTAGAAGAGTTCGTTCAGGGATTAAAGATTAAAGATTAAAGATTCAAACTAAAAGATCAAAAGTTATCTTTTAGTTCTTTAACTGCAGATTTTTCAGAAGAAGATAGATCTCCTCCAGCATCAAGGAGTTGCAGCCCAGAATCGTACACGGCTATATAATCATGGAGGCTGCACGAGTTCTGGACCAAGTCCGGGATTGAAGAGTTAGTTTGTGAGTTTTTGGGACTTGAGTCTTTTGTGAGCCACCTTGATGGTACCCTAGCATCAAGTGTTGGACCTATGTGTGTAGAGTTGATCTCTTGTGTCTAGAGTTGATCTCTAGTGTGTAGAGTTGATCTCTTTTGTTCAGAGTTGATCTCTGGTGTGTCTTTGACATAATTGTAAACACGGGAGTGTGAGTGAGAGGGAGTGAGCGGAGGTTCTCATATCTAAGATTGGGTCTTAGGTAGAGATCGCACGGGTAGTGGTTAGGTGAGAAGGTTGTAAACAGGGGCTGTTAGACCTTGAACTAACACTATTGAGAGTGGATTTCCTCCCTGGCTTGGTAGCCCCCAGATGTAGGTGAGGTTGCACCGAACTGGGTAAACAATTCTCTTGTGTTATTTACTTGTTTAATCTGTTCATACGGACACATATAATCTGCATGTTCTGAAGCGTGATGTCGTGACATCCGGTACGACATCTGTCCCCTGGTATCAGAATTTCAATTGGTATCAGAGCCAACACTCGAAATCACAGAGTGAGATCTAGGGAGATAAATTCTGATGAACATGGAAAAAGAAGGCGGACCAGTGAACAGACCACCAATTCTTGATGGAAGCAACTATGAATATTGGAAAGCAAGAATGGTGGCCTTCCTCAAATCACTGGATAGCAGAACCTGGAAAGCTGTCATCAAAGGCTGGGAACATCCCAAGATGCTGGACACAGAAGGAAAGCCCACTGAAGAATTGAAGCCAGAAGAAGACTGGACTAAAGAAGAAGACGAATTGGCACTTGGAAACTCCAAAGCTTTGAATGCTCTATTCAATGGAGTTGACAAGAATATCTTCAGACTGATCAACACTTGCACAGTGGCCAAGGATGCGTGGGAGATCCTGAAAACCACTCATGAAGGAACCTCCAAGGTAAAGATGTCCAGACTGCAACTATTGGCTACAAAATTCGAAAATCTGAAGATGAAGGAGGAAGAGTGTATTCATGACTTCCACATGAACATTCTTGAAATTGCCAATGCTTGCACTGCCTTGGGAGAGAAGATGACAGATGAAAAGCTGGTGAGAAAGATCCTCAGATCCTTGCCTAAGAGATTTGACATGAAAGTCACTGCAATAGAGGAGGCCCAAGACATTTGCAACATGAGAGTGGATGAACTCATTGGTTCCCTTCAAACCTTTGAGCTAGGACTCTCGGATAGGGCTGAAAAGAAGAGCAAGAACTTGGCGTTCGTGTCCAATGATGAAGGAGAAGAAGATGAGCATGACCTGGATACTGATGAAGGTCTGACTAATGCAGTTGTGCTCCTTGGAAAGCAGTTCAACAAAGTGCAGAACAGAATGGACAGAAGGCAGAAGCCACATGTCCAGAACATCCCTTTCGACATCAGGAAAGGCAGTAAAAACCAGAAAAGATCAGATGTAAAGCCCAGTCACAGCAAAGGAATTCAATGTCATGGGTGTGAAGGCTATGGACACATCATAGCTGAATGTCCCACTCATCTCAAGAAGCAGAGGAAAGGACTTTCTGTAGGTCATTCTGATACAGAGAGTGAACAAGAAAGTGACTCTGACAGAGATGTGAATGCACTCACTGGGAGATTTGAATCTGCTGAAGATTCAAGTGATACAGACAGTGAAATCACTTTTGATGAGCTTGCTACATCCTATAGAGAACTATGCATCAAAAGTGAGAAGATTCTTCAGCAAGAAGCACAACTGAAGAAGGTCATTGCAGATCTGGAGGCTGAAAAGGAGGCACATAAAGAGGAGATCTCTGAGCTTAAAGGAGAAGTCGGTTTTCTGAACTCTAAATTGGAAAACATGACCAAATCAATAAAGATGCTGAATAAAGGATCAGATACGCTTGATGAGGTGCTGCTGCTTGGAAAGAATGCTGGAAACCAGAGAGGACTTGGATGTAATCCTAAGTCTGCTGGCAGAACGACCATGACAGAATTTGTTCCTGCCAAAAACAGGACTGGAGCCACGATGTCACAACATCGGTCTCGACATCATGGAACGCAGCAGAAAAAGAGCAAAAGAAAGAAGTGGAGGTGTCACTACTGTGGCAAGTATGGTCACATAAAGCCCTTTTGCTATCATCTACATGGCCATCCACATCATGGAACTCAAAGCAGCAACAGCAGAAAGAAGATGATGTGGGTTCCAAAACACAAGGCTGTCAGTCTTGTTGTTTATACTTCACTTAGAGCATCAGCTAAAGAAGATTGGTACCTAGATAGCGGCTGTTCCCGACACATGACAGGAGTCAAAGAATTCCTGCTGAACATTGAGCCCTGCTCCACTAGTTATGTGACATTTGGAGATGGCTCTAAAGGAAAGATCATTGGAATGGGAAAGCTAGTTCATGATGGACTTCCTAGTCTGAACAAAGTACTGCTGGTGAAGGGACTGACTGCAAACTTGATCAGCATCAGTCAGCTGTGTGATGAAGGATTCAATGTAAACTTCACAAAGTCAGAATGCTTGGTGACAAATGAGAAGAGTGAAGTTCTAATGAAGGGCAGCAGATCAAAGGACAATTGTTACCTATGGACACCCCAAGAAACCAGCTACTCCTCCACATGTCTATCCTCCAAAGAAGATGAAGTCAGAATATGGCATCAAAGGTTTGGACATCTGCACTTAAGAGGCATGAAGAAAATCCTTGACAAAAGTGCTGTTAGAGGCATTCCCAATCTGAAAATAGAAGAAGGCAGAATTTGTGATGAATGTCAAATTGGAAAGCAAGTCAAGATGTCCCACCAGAAGCTTCAACATCAGACCACCTCCAGGGTGCTGGAACTACTTCACATGGACTTGATGGGGCCTATGCAAGTTGAAAGCCTTGGAGGAAAGAGGTATGCCTATGTCATCCACAACAGAGTCACACTTAGAAGAGGGACTCCAACCACTCTGTATGAAATCTGGAAAGGGAGGAAGCCAACTGTCAAGCACTTCCACATCTTTGGAAGTCCATGTTACATTTTGGCAGATAGAGAGCAAAGGAGAAAGATGGATCCCAAGAGTGATGCAGGAATATTCCTGGGATACTCTACAAACAGCAGAGCATATAGAGTATTCAATTCCAGAACCAGAACAGTGATGGAATCCATCAATGTGGTTGTTGATGATCTGTCTCCAGCAAGAAAGAAGGATGTCGAAGAAGATGTCAGAACATCGGGAGACAATGTAGCAGATGCAGCTAAAAGTGGAGAAAATGCAGAAAACTCTGATTCTGCTACAGATGAATCAAACATCAACCAACCTGACAAGAGACCCTCCATTAGAATCCAGAAAATGCATCCCAAGGAGCTGATTATAGGGGATCCAAACAGAGGAGTCACTACAGATCAAGGGAGATTGAAATTGTCTCCAACTCATGCTTTGTCTCC
>NC_016091.4:21239413-21434902 GCF_000004515.6 Glycine max | reverse complement strand
TTGCAGACCCGACTCATCCAGATCATGTATACAGGCTCAAGAAGGCTCTCTATGGATTGAAGCAAGCTCCAAGAGCTTGGTATGAAAGGCCAACAGAATTCCTTACTCAGCAAGGGTATAGGAAGGAAGGAATTGACAAGACTCTCTTTGTCAAACAAGATGCTGAAAACTTGATGATTGCACAGATATATGTTGATGACATTGTGTTTGGAGGGATGTCGAATGAGATGCTTCGACATTTTGCCCAACAGATGCAATCTGAATTTGAGATGAGTCTTGTTGGAGAGCTGACTTATTTTCTGGGACTTCAAGTGAAGCAGATGGAAGACTCCATATTCCTCTCTCAAAGCAAGTATGCAAAGAACATTGTCAAGAAGTTTGGGATGGAGAATGCCAGTCATAAAAGGACACCTGCACCTACTCACTTGAAGCTGTCAAAGGATGAAGCAGGCACCAGTGTTGATCAAAGTCTGTACAGAAGCATGATAGGGAGCTTACTATATTTAACAGCTAGCAGACCCGACATCACCTATGCAGTAGGTGTTTGTGCAAGATATCAAGCCAATCCCAAGATAAGTCACTTGAATCAAGTAAAGAGAATTCTGAAATATGTAAATGGCACCAGTGACTATGGGATTATGTACTGTCATTGTTCAGATTCAATGCTGGTTGGGTATTGCGATGCTGATTGGGCTGGAAGTGCAGATGACAGAAAAAGCACTTCTGGTGGATGCTTCTATTTGGGAAACAATCTTATTTCATGGTTCAGCAAGAAGCAGAACTGTGTGTCCCTATCTACAGCAGAAGCCGAGTATATTGCAGCAGGAAGCAGCTGTTCACAGCTAGTTTGGATGAAGCAGATGCTGAAGGAGTACAATGTCGAACAAGATGTCATGACATTGTACTGTGACAACATGAGTGCTACTAATATTTCTAAAAATCCTGTTCAACACAGCAGAACCAA
Organism: Glycine max; assembly: GCF_000004515.6. NCBI lineage: Eukaryota > Viridiplantae > Streptophyta > Magnoliopsida > Fabales > Fabaceae > Glycine > Glycine max. Next base: position 21,433,938 of record NC_016091.4, on the reverse strand, counting down.
GCACATTGACATTAGACATCACTATATCAGAGATCTTGTTGATGATAAAGTGATCACACTGAAGCATGTTGACACTGAGGAACAAATAGCAGATATTTTCACAAAGACTTTGGATGCAAATCAGTTTGAAAAACTGAGGGGCAAGCTGGGCATTTGTTTGTAGAAGAATTATAGCAACTACAGCAATCTGAACGTGCCCAAACGAATCACTTAACATTAATAGCACGTTCACCACAAAGCAAATTCGACCGTTGCCTCACACGCCCCTCTACATTCTTCATTCAAATTTATATCTGCTTGGCATTCGTGTTTTCACCAGCATTTCCCAATAGCCTTCTGAGATTTACGAAATCATTCCAAACGCTCTGCTTTTCCATGGCTACCTCACCAAAAGAAACTGCAGCTCCTGGTTCACCCGCTGTACCATCATCTCCGCACCAGGAACAACCAGAATTCAACATCCAACCCATACAGATAATTCCTGGTCAAGCTTCTGTCCCTGAGAAACTGGTTCCCAGAAGACAACAGGGAGTGAAGATTGCTGTAAACCCTAGCCTTGCAACAAGTTCTAGGGAAGTAGACACGGAGATGGACAAGAAAATCCGCAGTATGGTGAGTAGCATTTTGAAAGAAGCCTCTGTGCCTGAAGCTGATGAAGATGTTCCAACATCTTCCACCCCGAATGTTTCTATGCCTGATGTTGAGAAAGATGTTCCAACATCTTCCGGCCCAAATGATGAAGTACTCTCTTCCCCCAGCAAAGAGAGATCAACAGAGGAAGATGATCAAGCCGCAGAGGAGACCCCTGCACCAAGGGCACCAGAACCTGCTCCAGGTGACCTCATTGACTTAGAAGAAGTCGAATCTGATGAAGAACCCATTGCCAACAGGTTGGCACCTGGCATTGCAGAAAGGTTACAAAGCCGAAAGGGAAAAACCCCCATCAAGAGGTCTGGACGAATCAAGACTATGGCCCAGAAGAAGAGCACTCCAGTCACTCCTGCCACATCCAGAAGAAGCAAGGTTGCTATCCCCTCCAAGAAAAGGAAAGAAATTTCCTCATCCGATTCTGATGATGATGTCGAACTAGATGTCTCGACATCTAAGAGGGCCAAGAAATCTGGGAAGAAGGTGCCTGAAAATGTTCCTGATGCACCATTGGACAACATCTCTTTCCACTCCATTGGCAATGTTGAAAAGTGGAAATATGTGTATCAACGCAGACTTGCGGTTGAAAGAGAACTGGGAAGAGATGCCTTGGATTGCAAGGAGACCATGGACCTCATCAAGGCTGCTGGACTACTGAAGACAGTCACCAAGTTGGGAGACTGTTATGAAGGCCTAGTCAGGGAATTCATTGTCAACATTCCCTCTGACATATCAAACAGAAAAAGTGATGATTATCAAAGAGTGTTTGTCAAAGGAAAGTGTGTTAAATTCTCCCCTGCTGTGATCAACAAATATCTGGGCAGACCTACTGATGGAGTGATAGATATTGATGTTTCTGAGCATCAAATTGCCAAGGAAATCACAGCCAAACGAGTCCAGCATTGGCCAAAGAAAGGGAAGCTTTCAGCAGGGAAGCTAAGTGTGAAGTATGCAATTCTGCACAGGATTGGAGCTGCAAACTGGGTTCCCACCAATCATACTTCCACTGTTGCCACAGGTTTGGGTAAATTTCTGTATGCTGTTGGAACCAAGTCCAAATTTAATTTTGGAAACTATATATTTGATCAAACTGTCAAGCATTCAGAATCATTTGCTGTCAAATTACCCATTGCCTTCCCTACTGTATTGTGTGGCATTATGTTGAGTCAGCATCCCAATATGTTAAACTACACTGACTCTGTGATGAAAAGAGAATCTCCTCTATCCCTGCACTATAAACTGTTTGAGGGGACACATGTCCCAGACATTGTCTCGACATCAGGGAAAGCTGCTGCTTCAGGTGCTGTGTCCAAGGATGCCTTGATTGCAGAACTCAAGGACACATGCAAGGTGCTGGAAGCAACCATCAAAGCCAACACAGAGAAGAAGATGGAGCTGGAACGGCTGATCAAAAGGCTCTCAGAAAGTGGCATTGATGGTGAAGCAGCTGAGGAAGATGGTGAAGCAGCTGAAGTAGAAGAAGAAGCTGCCGAAGAAGAGGAAGAAGCAGCCGAGGAAGAAGAAGAAGCTGCTGAGGAAGAGGAAGATGCAGCAGAAGAGACAGAATCAGATGATGATTCTGAAGCCACCCCATGATCATCAGACCTTTATTTTTACTTTTACTAGCTAAAGGGGCATGTCCCTTTGAACAGTTGATTACTATTGGTCTGTAATATTTGCACTTTAATTTCATGCATCCTACTTTTGCCAAATTTATGTCTAAAAAGGGGGAGTAATAGTATTATGCTTGCTATTATGCATGATTTTGAGTAATAGCATACTATGTATGCAATAGTAGATGTATGGCAGTAGGATACGATGTATGCATGATTCATGACTGAGGGGGAGTTGTATGTACACGATTTTGAGGGGGAGACTGCTGCTGATGATGAATGATGTAAGCTACTAGAAGATGCTGCAGTAAGAGCATGAAGACAGGGGGAGCAGATAGTGAATGTCACATGAGATGTCTCGACATCCTGGAAAACAGCAGAAAAAGAGCAAAAGCAGAAGCAGAAAGCTGATGTCACGAGAGATGTCTTGACAGCTGATGTCACGAGAGATGTCTTGACATCCTGGAGAAGACTTGTAGATTTGCAACTTGAAGAATTTCCGCTGTGCTTGACTTGCATAACTGCTCGTACCTGCTCAGGAAGTGTCTAAGTATGTTTTAGACAAAATTTGCCAAAGGGGGAGATTGTTAGTGTTTAGCTCTACTGAGCTTTAAAAGATTGGCTAAGATTTTGTTAAAACATAAGCACTTAGACAATGAAGGAAAGCTGGAGTTGCTGCACATGATGTCCAACGTTATGTCAAGGAATAAGATCGGGCTGCACAATGCACAAGGCAAGATAAAATGTCAAGTGCAGAAGTGAAGCTGCAGGATCCACGATGTCGGATACAATGTCCTGACATCCTGCCCGAGAATACTAGAATTGCTGTACAATGCAAGATAAAAGTCAAGTGCAGAAGTGAAGCTGCAGGATCCACGATGTCGGACACGATGTCCTGACATCCGGCCCGAAAATACTGGACATATAAATCTGTTATATCTTTAACAGATTATTGTGCAGTTAGCAAGAGATTAGAGGATCTATCTTTAGGAACGAATTAAAAGATCATTAAAGTTCGAATTTCAAAGTAGAAGAGTTCGTTCAGGGATTAAAGATTAAAGATTAAAGATTCAAACTAAAAGATCAAAAGTTATCTTTTAGTTCTTTAACTGCAGATTTTTCAGAAGAAGATAGATCTCCTCCAGCATCAAGGAGTTGCAGCCCAGAATCGTACACGGCTATATAATCATGGAGGCTGCACGAGTTCTGGACCAAGTCCGGGATTGAAGAGTTAGTTTGTGAGTTTTTGGGACTTGAGTCTTTTGTGAGCCACCTTGATGGTACCCTAGCATCAAGTGTTGGACCTATGTGTGTAGAGTTGATCTCTTGTGTCTAGAGTTGATCTCTAGTGTGTAGAGTTGATCTCTTTTGTTCAGAGTTGATCTCTGGTGTGTCTTTGACTTAATTGTAAACACGGGAGTGTGAGTGAGAGGGAGTGAGCGGAGGTTCTCATATCTAAGATTGGGTCTTAGGTAGAGATCGCACGGGTAGTGGTTAGGTGAGAAGGTTGTAAACAGGGGCTGTTAGACCTTGAACTAACACTATTGAGAGTGGATTTCCTCCCTGGCTTGGTAGCCCCCAGATGTAGGTGAGGTTGCACCGAACTGGGTAAACAATTCTCTTGTGTTATTTACTTGTTTAATCTGTTCATACGGACACATATAATCTGCATGTTCTGAAGCGTGATGTCGTGACATCCGGTACGACATCTGTCCCCTGGTATCAGAATTTCAATAAATTTCAATCAATATTTAAGAGTATTGAAGAAGTGTTTTCAGAATTATGTTGTTAACATTTCTCTTTCTCCTAATTGTCAAATCATATTAAAAAACTTGATGAACACCAATATATAATTAGCACCTAAAGAGGAAAAGGAAGAGAAAAGATAGTAATATATGAATCAAAAGAGGAAAAATAGTAGTATGAGTATAATATGATATAATGTAATACAAAAAAAGAATGAGAAAAATAACAAATGTTCACGATGGTACGTACACATTATAACATCCAAATTTTCCATGTGTGTGTGGTAAACAATGTTATTGCTTTGTTATGTGATTAGGTAGTGTTTTTAAACTATTGAAATGGTAAAAAATGAGATGTTATCATAGGATACCTAGGCATGGTTAAACTCTTAAGTTTTTAAGTTAAAGTCTAGAAAGAATAAGAATAATTTAGAGAAAATTCTCTAGTCAAATAACAGTCAAATCATTAATGACCTAGATGTTAATAATTGGATTTTGGTATAGAAATAGAAATTAGAAGCTTGAAATGAAATTAGTAATTAATGTAAGTAAAGTTACAAATTAAGTGAGGATAATTAAGGTTGATTAATGGTGATCTAGATTCCATAGAATTAGAAAAATGGGTAATTAAGTCATAAGAGTTTAAAGTGGAGGGCCTTTTCGTAAATGACTATATAACTAGTTTAAAAATAGAATTTTAGTTTAACTAGTTGGTGACTAATTAAAGTGTCTAATTATATGATGTAGAATCATTAAAATAAGTTAGAGTTGTGATACCCTGAAAAATTACAACTTTGATTGACAAAGGAAACTCTGTGTTGTGTCATTTATGCATTTATGAATTTAATTTCAACAGTTATATGTGTAATTTTAATCATAGAATTTTGTGTTATGTGTGTGTATCACACACACACACACACACACAAATATATATATATATATATATATATATATATATATATATATATATATATATATATATATATTTATTGTGTGTGTGTGTGTGTAAGTGATTGATTTAGTAAAACTTGACAGAGAAATAGAAACATTCTGAGCTAGATTTCCATTTGTGCAAGAATTGCACTGTGCATTGAGTCGCAGTATAATTTGTCTCTGTGTGGGTAGACTCTGTGCAAGGTTCACTATAAGTACACATATCCCAAGGGAGGTTAGTACACTAATAGTAATATATGTATCAAAAGAGGAAAAATAGTAGTATGAGTATAGTATGATATAATGTACGTAATACAAAAAGAGAATGAGAAAAATAACAAATGTTCACGATGGTACGTACACATTGTAACATCCAAATTTTCCATGTGTGTGGTAGACAATGTTATTGCTTTGTTATGTGATTGTTTAGTATTTTTAGACTATTGAAATGGTAAAAAATGAGATGTTACCATTGGATACCTAGGCATGGTTAAACTTTTAAGTTTTTAAGTTAAAGTATAGAAAGAATAAGGATAATTAAGAGAAAATTCTCTAGTCAAATAACGATCAACTCATTAATGACCTAGATGTTAATAATTTGGTTTTGGTCTAAAAATAAAAATTATAAGCTTGAAGGAAAATTAGTAATTAATGTAAGTAAAGTTAGAAATTAAGTTGGGATAATTAAGGTTGATTAATGGTGATCTAGATTTCACAGAATTAGAAAAAAGGGCAATTAAGTCATAAGAGTTTAAGGTGGAAGCTCTTTTCGTAAATGACTATATAACTAGTTTAAAAATATATTTTAGTTTAACTAGTTTGTGACTAAATAAAGTGTTTAATTATATGACGTAGAATAATTAAAATAAGTTAGAGTTGTAACACCTTGAAAAATTATAACTCAGACTGACAAAGAAAACTTTATGTTGTGTCAGATGTATATGTATGAATTTAATTTCAATAGTTATATGTTTTAATTTTAATCATAAAATTTCATGCTATGTATGTATGTAAACTTGAAGTTTAGGTAAGTGACCTCCATTTTCAACTCTAAGCTTGATTTTCACTTCATTTTCTTGCTCTATTCTCACTTGTAGTTTCAAAACCTTATTTTGCACTCTTGAAGGTTGCAAACTTGAATCTAAACTTCCTTATTCTTCCTTTTAAATTTTGTGGAGCCTATAAGAGGTAAGGGGGTCTCTCCAACTCTTGAATCGTATGCTTGTTGTTGAACTTCCTTAAAAATGTTGTTGCTTTGAAATTTTTGAGTTGCTGCCATGTCTTGAATTTGTGTTCTGAGTTTCTTTCCTTGAGTTTTTTATGCCAAAAATGATTTCTTTGCATGTTGAAACGTAGAGTTAGCCTAAAATTTCACACAAATCAAAGTTTCCTAACAAAAGTTACAAATAAAACAAGTTTAAAGACCTTTAATAAAATGAAAAATCTGTCACAAATTTGGAATGGGAGTTACAGAAGTATGGACTATTTTTATTAAAGTTTTGACTTAAAAAATGAGTTCATTATATTTGAAAATGTAGGGTAGCATATAAGATTTATGAAAATCTGGCTCCTAGAGCACCGAGAGCGCTAAAAAAAAAAGTTAGGAGCAAAACTGTGAAAAATCGAGTGACAAAATGATTTTAGACAATAGATAACTTAAATTTGGAATTCATGCCTCCATATAAATTATCTCAGAATTATTTATTTTCTGGAACTACTGATTTATTTACTATTATATTGCTTAGATAAATGCAAGATTTGATGACTGATACAAGTTATGAAATTGTGATAATTCTCTACTGATAAAATTATTAAAATGTGTTCTTGTATTTTATTATGATTATTTAACGATAAAATCGGCAAGATGTGAACTTCAACAATTATATATGTGGCATGCAAATTCATTTCTAGTGTATATATACTATTTCCTTCTATGAGAAGGTAAGGTTACGTTGAGGAAGTGGATGATGGACAAAGATACACTGGAGTATAGTGGGCAGAGAGATTCGAGGAACCTAGGGGAATTATAGAGTGGTGACTATCCAGCATTTGATGCATTCATTTAGTGCTAGTAACTTACATGCCTCAGTCTACTACTCCTGGAGGGCTTCGAGACTATGCTTTTTGAGTTGAGAGATGAGGGGTTGGTGTATACAATGTATCCGTATGTAGAGATCGCTCTCGACTGTCATCCATATGATTTTTAAGACCATCAAGACCTAGGAGGATTGGTGGCAATGATTGGGCCATGTAGTGAAATAAGTGTGATAGTTATGCGCTTAGGATGTGGAGGATTGTTTAGATAACCACACACAGTGGTTATATAGATTGTATGTTTTAGTTTTGTTTTGTTATTGCTTGTTGTTTGTGGCGTTTGAGGAGTAGAGGACTCACTCTTGCAACCACCATTTCAAGGGGAGGTCATGGAGCACCCACGAAGGATGTTCACTTGGATCAATAGCTACCGCTACAACTAAACGATGGAGGAAGAAGTAGGCCTCCACATGCACTTTGGTTACATTCGGCGCCACATTTTGCTATTAGATGATCCCCAAATACTGCGGATCACTGTAGAGGCATACACTACGTATCACTTGTAGGTCTTGGGTAGTGATTGCTCTGAGTGTAAGATTGTTTTCCCTTTTTAATGTATATTTGGGGTGGAAAAATTTCTATACTCAGTGTCGTGATATTTTGTTGTATTAAACATATTGTGTAATATTTTGAGGGGCAGTGAATAATTTATTTTCTTGTTAACATTTGTAATGACTTCAGTATGTCTATGTTTAAATCTTAAGGGCCATAGATGGTTATTATGTATGATTACATATTTCTTTCAATTTATTAGTATATAGTTTTGTGCACGTTAATTCTTTATAAGTTTTTTTTATAGTATTGTGTAAAGGTGGAAGAAAAATGACAATAACTTTTAAAATGTTTTTAAACAGAAAAAATGTTTTGACAATACCATTTATTCATAAACATTTTAATTATATGTACATGTTTTAATCAAGCACAACATATATATGTATTCGTGTTCTTTCTTTTCTCAGGAAAAAAAATATATTGAGATATTTTATTAACTTCGAAATAGAAACTAGATTTAATGACGTGTATTCCCTAATATTTATTATTTATACAATTGTAAAGTAATATTTTCGGGAAAAAAAATTAAGGTGTTACACATATCAACACTCAATGATATTATTCAAAAATCAAAAGAAAATATCGCAAAAGAAAAAGCAACAAAGGTAAAGAAAATCATTTACCTGAGCAAAGAAACAGAAAGACAAAAGAGAGACATAAACGTGAGCAATTAAATTGAGTTTCCTTAAGTTGTCAAGTTGAAGTGGTTTTGTAATGTGCTCTTAAAATTCATCAACAAGCAATGAAATTATATACTAGGATATATTGGAACTGAGAAGGTCCCGTTTTATCATGAGCAATAATGCCCCAATATTGTCATCTCCCTAAAAAGTGGCGTGGGATATGCACGTGGCTTGTCAGTTGGTCGTTATTAATTATATAGAATATTCCACATAAATCAGACTGATTAAATTAAAAGATACACTTTATTAGTGGTTCCTAAATTTTGGTAGCATTCTGATAAAACTATTATATACTAATTTTATTGTATTTGTGATTTTTTCTCTTTCTTCCATTTATTTCTTTTTCTGTTTATCTCTTCTTTTCATATTTATACATTCTAAAATTAATTTACATTTAACTTATTTCATTTTTTAACTACTCATGTTTTTATTTATTTATCATATTTGCTTCCAAAACTTCATCTTTTAAAAGTTGTTATCAATAAAAGATTCTCATAAACATAAATTTCCAAATAGGATGTATGGGACAGAAGTAAGAGAGATACACAAAGAAATAGAAAGGAAGAAAGAAAAATAAAAGAAAAGAAATAGTAAATATGATAATTGATGGGATGGGAATTAATTATGGAAGAGATGGAAAGAAAATTGAGTAGAAAATTAGATGGAATAGAGAGCCGGAGTAGGAATATAATTATTGATCAATAAAAAATAATACAAATAATAATATTTTTGTAAGGGAAGGTTTGGTAGAGGAGAAATTTTTAGTTTTACAAGAGTCCTAGATTCAATTTTAGTTTTTCACATTTGATATCTATTTTATTTTTTTAAAAAATGATATTCCTGAGAAAAAATATTTTATGGGAATTTTTTTAACTAGTTTCACACGAAACTTTCCATGGGAGAAGGTGATAATCTTATTTTTTTGAGTTTAATTTTTTTACTATAAAACATCATGTTACTCATTTTATATGATAAATAATTAAAAGATTGGTAAAAATTTCCCATGAATCATGATTCTTAGTAATCATGATTTACTAGGCATAGAAAAACTTTTTCTCCTACCAAACGCCACCTAAAGGCTTTGTAGAAGTTGAATGTGAATTCTTTAAATATGAGAATCAGGAGTGTTAGCAATACATTCTCAATATTTTCTTCCTAACACATTCTATGGTTGGTTTTAATTTATTAGAAACTATAAAATCTCGAGGGTTATTAAATAAGATATGAAACTCATAACATTTTACAATTTTCAAGAAATTTTCACCATTCATTCAAAGAGTGTGTAAAAAGAATGTTGTTGGTATTTTTTTATTTCTTTATGAGAATTGATTATAGTCAAACATCTACCCCTATAGATGTAATTGGATGTATGATATTATTATTTTTGGTGAGTTATAATAATGTGAATATTATAAAGTTATGAAATTAATTTTATTTTTATAAAACTATTATTGGGAGAAAGCATTAAGGGAGTGTTTGTTTCATGTAATCATATTGTATTTCTTGGAATCACATTTTTAGAAATATTGTAGTTAGGAATGTTATTCCTTGACATATATAAAAATGTGTTTTGTTAATTTTTAACATTCCTAGCGATACTTTTAATGTTTTAAAATAATAAATAAGTAAATAAGTTAAAATGGAGTTAGAAAATAACTTCTCACATTCCCATATGAATGTAACTTTCCCACCCCCATTAAGATGGGAATAAAAGCTATGTAAATATGGGAATGCAACCTTTTTTTATGATAAAAGGTATCTAAAAATATTTTCTGATAACTTCTTAACAAACATGGAAATAAGCATTTACACTTTCATATTTTTAGAAATGTAAGATGATTCTCGGAAACAAACACCCCATAACTTGTTATTGTCATATAGAGGGACCATGTTGTCAAATGACAATGAAAAATTAAACTGTAAAAGTGAACAAATGGAGAAATGATCTATGAAATTATTTTCAGTTAATTAATATTAAATTAAATTAATTCTATCACCATGATAGGATGTGAACTTGGCAAAATAGGAGATGAAAATAAAAAAGCCCACTGTACTATCATCCAATGGTAGCCTCGCAGAACCGGGCCGCTCAGCCCATTTTCTCCTTTTTCATCTAAAAAAATTGCACTTTGTGCATTTTTCTGAACTGAACTTCGTCATGCCGCGGGAACCGAAGAGCCTCGGCATGAAAATCCTATGGATTTGGACCTTTGGAACTGCTATTAGTAACCTCTCTTCCTACCCTTTTTCTCCCTCAATTATTTTGAACACCCATTACTTAATTGTATTCATTTGATTCATTTTCTTTTGTGACAGTTCTAGTTACGAACGTGATGCGCGCAAGAATAAGGGAAACAAAAACACTCATGAACGCCGAACAACAACAACAACGACAGCACGATGCCACTACCACTGCCTCGTCTTTGGTGGATACACTGAGTCTCCTATCATCTGACCCTGTTATTTCAGACAATAAAGATTGATTTGCATTTAATTTATGGATTCTGTTTCGTTCTTGGATTTTGTGATGCCGTGTAAGCTCGCGGAGGATAACAGTGCATGCAACATGTTTGTTGAATGTCCTAATCGAAAACTGAAGGCTGGGACAACCAGCGGAATTTGGAAACCCATTTGCGATATATGCTTTTTACATTTTAGATAATCTTTTTGGTATTAAAATGATCCTCTTATGTGAATATGAGAATGATTGTTCTCCTTTGATCATTAGATTAAAATGAAAGGTTAAGATTAAAACATTTTAAATTCAAATTAAAGCTTCATTTAACCATAAAATGTCTATAAGATTTATCATACAAAAAATCAAATATTTTAAAGATTTAATTTACATTAAGATCGTCATCACAACCACCACTATCGTGATTGTTGTCATGACCATTGTTCTCACCACTAACATGACCATCACTACTGCCGCCGTCGTTGCCAGCGACAGTGGCGACAACAACAGTGGCGATCATGTTGGTGGCAATGATGATAGTTACGGTAGTGGCAGCGACAACAACAGCGATAGTGGTGGTGACAACAATGGTCATGACGGTGATAACGATGGTGGTGAGAGCAACAACAACGACGGTCATGGTGTGCCTAAGAAACGCTTATATCATTATCATTGAGTTTTGGGTGCTTAAACTTATCATATTTGGATAATTTTTTTTATAAGTATTTATTGATGCACAACTCCTTCAAGACTATAGAAAATATATTGGTTTTTGTTCCTCTGATGAGTCTACACTTTATGGATTGTAAGATTAGTCCATGTTTTTTGTTAACAAAATCAATGAAAAAATAGGATATGTATTGATACTTTAATAGTGTAAAATGGTTTTACATCATAAATTATCATGTATGATGATGAGAATCCTAAAATTGTCCAAATACAGGGACCTATGACCAAGAATAGGACTAAACAATCAATGGATACCCTCCAACAAATGGTAGCAGACATACTTAACAAGGTCCAAGTGGAGAATGATGAAGGCCCCGAGGCAGAGATTTTATTAAGAATATTAATTGTTGCTAAAGACCCTAACTAATTTGAAGGCCCATGCCAAATATGTTCTATGTTTTATTTATAATTTTTTTTCGTTGTAATTTTGGCCCAAACTGTTTTAAAGACCCATGTCTATTTCTATCTTTTTGTTCAGATACTCTATATGTATGGATTTCATTTTCAATAGAGGAACTTTTGGCATTTGATAAAATTTGGTGAGAGCTTCTCTCTAGGTTCCTTGTTGAACCAATCTCAGACTTATCAAGGTAATCCTTGTGGCGTCTACCCTGACTTATCTTCCCTCTCTGGAAGTGGCATCATCCAAAACTCTGTAACCTATATCAAGCGATCCGCTCCTAGTAAGGATCACATCATATGATAAATTTGTTGAATTTTATAATAAATACATTAAAAATCATACAACTGGTTTTCTCTTTTAACTAAAAAAATGAGTATAATTTACTCTTGCACCCTAACTGTGTCTTGAACTCAATTAAGGGGTTAACATAACTAAAAGAAAGAGACGAGAGAGGATGGGAGAGAAAGTCCTACAGAGAGGGAGAGGCTATGCAGGAATTATCACTTTTTTCTTTTCCAGATTTTCAACATATTTCAAAGAGGAGAATTTGTGGAATATTTTTCAGAGGTGGAGGAGAGTTTGGAGTGTTTTTTTAGCAAATAGGAGAGATAAAACAGGAAATAGATATGGCTTCGTTAGGTTCATGGGTGTTCAAGATGCTAAGGCCATAGAGAAACAACTTGACATATGTATTGGAAATGTAAAGATGAATGTGAATCGGCCAAAGTATTATAAGGCTAAAGTGTTTCATAAAGGAAAATGAGTGTCAAATGAAATGGAGAGAAAACCAAGAGGTTACTATAGAGTGACACATGCGCAACACAACATGAACTTGGTTGGGGGAAAGTAGCTATGCACAAGTGGTGGCAATGCCTCGCAATGAACCAGTTCGAGTGTGGTAGGAGAAAAATAGAGGTCTCAATAAGGAAGAGGTAGAGGTTTGGCGTGGGAAGAGTTTGAAAGTTGTGGAGGAACAAAGTGATAGGTTGGCGAAGTGTTGGGTGGGGACCCTAAAAAACAGAACTTTGTTTGAAAGGGTGAATGAGCTTTTCATTTCAGATGTGGCTAGAAATGTCAAGCTAAAATACGCAGGAGATGATATTGTACTTATAGAAGGGATTATGGAGGATTGAAGAATGAAGTACATGAGCTTATGCCTATATTCCATTATGTCCAGAAATGGAATGAAAATATTTATCTTGGTAACAAATTAGTGTGGATGTAGTGCACAAGAGCACCTTTCCAAGCCTGGGGTGAAGAATGCTTTGAAAAAAAATAATAGTAAAAGGAGTAAATAAGTTCGTAACAATGGATACAACCACATTGAATCTAGAGAGGGCAGATGAAGCTAGAGTTCTAGTATTGGTCTCATCCCCAAAGCAAGTTATTTATGGGGAAAGGATCAGGATTAATGGAAAAATTTGAATTATGAGAGTTGTGGAGGAAGTTAAAAAAGAATCAGAGGTGTGTAGCTACTGGAGGTGGGAGAACCCGATTTACAAATGAAGAGTCTTATGGAAGCGATTTTGGGTTAGAGGTTATGTCATCTTGTTCAAAGTTTGACGAGGAAGAGGTGGAGTCTAGAGGGGGTAGAGGCAGAGAGGCAGGACGGACAACAGTGGAAGGCACTACTCCATAAGGTCTGTGGAGGGAGAAGTTTCAAAAGCTTATCTGCAGGATAATACATAACATATTTCAAGAATGTTTGAGTGTTAGATTGGAAGATGTCAACCTTTCCAAGACAAGAGGAACCAAAGTCGATGTCAACAGGAGGAAACAAAGGGAGGAGATTAGCATAAAAGAAGAAAGTGGATCAGGAAAAGGGTCAAAAGAGATAAGACAAGATGAGAACGAAAAAGGAAGAAGTTCTTGGCAACATCAGATACACGAAGTGGGTGAAAGGATGATGCAATCCTCCCAAGGAGAGGACCCATCACCAGAGCCATGGCTAGGAGACTCCAGGAAGATTGGGTCAGAGATGCAGGAGAAGGCTCTAGGGTTCTCATGAGCCTTAGGGTGGATTTTGGGCACATGGGCTAAGTATGAGTCCACTTATCTTTGTACATATTAGATTAGAGTTTCATTATTTTTAAGTCTAAGCCCATAAATAAAATAAAATCTGGACAAGATAAGATAAGATTGGATGAAATAAAATCTGGACGAAATAAAATCTAGATAAGATAAGATTGGATTGGATGAAATAAAATCTGGATAAGATAAGATTTGATAAAATAAAATTGTCTGCTTTCTTCAAGTCCAAGCCCAATTCCGGATTCAAGCCCAATTGCTTATAATTCTCCTAAAATTAAATTAAAAACACAAAAGTTGTCAAGTAGGCCCAAATGATAAAACTGCATAATTAATTTGACAATTAAGGCTAATCAGTAATTAAAATGGTGGCAAAAAGGGTTAAGAAATAGGAGAAAATAATGACACATCAAATCCCCCCACACTTAGCCTTTTGCACTCCTGGGCAAAATAAAAAAGTAGAGCAAGGAACAAATTTGGAGACATTAAAGAGAGACAAACAAACACAAAAACAATTACATATTTCTCAATGAATCCCAAGGAATGAAAGGAATGGGTAACATCCAACACGTAAAGAGTTAAAGAATTAAGACAGTCATGAAAATCATCTAAGAACCTCAAACATAGCAAGGTAGTCAATCAGCTCAAGAAATGAATGAAAAGTGATAAAGCCTCACAAGATATGCACTCTATCTCTCAAATGTCTAGGCTACTGTTTACTCTCAGAGCACCCATGAAAACAAACACCACATAGACTTGGCAAGACTCTAAAATTGACAACCACATCACAAACACATGCACACTAGGATCAAAAGGTCTTTTAAGGTTGTAATGGGACCAAGGACAAGGTAGAGGAAAGTATGGGATAAGTAGCTAAAACCCAAAGGAATAGAGGAGCAATGGGGAATAAGTGGGAACTAAGAAAAAGTAGTAAACCCCAAAACCAAAATTAAAAATTAAGCATAAAAACTATACCCAAAACAAAATCAACCAAGTCCTCAAACCAATCCAAGTCTTCAAACACGGGCCTCATTTATTCAACTTCATTTTTTTTTCTGTTTTTTTTTTCGTTTTTATTGTTTTTTTAACGTGAACAGTAGCAATTGAAAGCAATTGAAAAATAAAGCAAAAATTAGGCAATATATGTATATACATCAAGCATGGCCAAAATACATCATCAAGCATAGCCAACAAAAACATATCATCCAATGAAACATACCCCCCCACACTTATTCCCAAAACAATTCCAAAGCTCCAAAATTCCTTAAGGGTAGGGTGAGATCATGGTTTTTCACTTAAGGCTTGTAATGAGCTTCAAAACAAAGAAAGGGGAACATAGGCTCAAAGGGGCTATCAAAGGAATTAATTCAAGGTAGACTCATTTGGCTAGAGGCTTATAAGAACAAAATGCCTAAATCGTCTCCCAACATGCATGTGAAGCAAGAAGTATCAACAAGAGTCAAGCCAAGGCTATTGTGAATGTAGAAGCAAAGCTTCATGGTGAATCAAAGGTGATTCAAAGGTGTTTTGATGATAACAATGATGATAACAAAAGATGATGACAAAGGCGATGACAAAAAGCTCAAAGTTCAATCAAAGAACAACTCAAGTGAATCAAAGATCAACCAAAGAACAACTCAAGTGAATCAAGAACAATTCAAGAGTTCAAGATAAGAATCAAGAAGAATTCAAGACTCAAGAAGAAAGTTTAGAGTCAACAATCAAGATTCAAGGTTCAAGATCTCAAGAATCAAGATCAAGATTCAAGAATCAAGAGAAGGCTTAATCAAGATAAGTATGAAAAGTTTTTCTCAAAAATTGAGTAGCACATGATTTTTCTCAAAACATGTTTACCAAAGAGTTTTTACTCTCTGGTAATCGATTACCAGATTGTTGTAATCGATTATCAGTAGTAAAATTATTTTGAAAAAGTTTTCAAATTGAATTTACAACGTTCCAATTAATTTCAAAAAGCTGTAATCGATTACAATGTTTTGGTAATCGATTACCAGTGCCTTTGAATGTTGAAATTCAAATTCAAATGTGAAGAGTCACATCCTTTCACATAAAAGCTTTGTGTAATCGATTACACTTATTTGGTAATTGATTACCTGTGACTGTTTCTAAATAAATCAAAAGATGTAACTCTTTAAAAAGGTTTTGACTTTTTCAAATTGGTTTTAAGTTTTTCTAAAAGTTATAACTATTCTAAATGGTCTTCTTGACCAGACATGAAGAGTCTATAAAAGCAAGGCTTTGTTTTGCATTTTCAATTAATTCATTCTTTCAATTTTGAATACTTTTCCAATCAATCTCTTACAATCCTTTACAAGCCTTGAATCTCTTTGAACTTCTTCTTCTTCTTTGTACCAAAAGCTTTCTGAAGTTTTCTGGTTTTCCAAACCTTGAAAACTTGTGCTATTTATCTTTTCATTCTCTTCTCCCTTTGCCAAAAAGAATTCGCCAAGGACTAACTGCCTGAATTCTTTTTGTGTCTCTCTTCTCCCTTTTCCAAAAGAACAAAGGACTAACCGCCTGAATTATTTTGTGTCTCCCTTCTCCCTTGTCAAATAATTCAAAACGACACAGTCTGAAAATTCTTTTGATTCTTCCCATTCCCTAATACAAAAGTGTTCAAAGGACTAACCGCCTGAGAATTCTTTTGTATCCCCATTCACAAAGTATCAAAGGTTTAACAGCCTGAGATCTTTGTCTTAACACATTGGAGAGTACATCTTTTGTGGTACAAGTAGAGGGTACATCTACTTGGGTTGTTGACTGAGAACAAGAGAGGGTACATCTCTTGTGGATCAGTTCTAGTGGAGGGTACATTCACTAGGTTCAAAGAGAACAAGGGAGGGTACATCCCTTGTGGATCTTTGCTTGTAAAAGGATTTTTACAAGGTTGAAAGAAATCTCAAGGACCGCAGGTCGCTTGGGGACTGGATGTAGGCATGGGTTGTTGCCGAACCAGTATAAAAACTCTTGTGTGTTTGTTTTCTTCTTCCCTACTCTTTTACTTTCCGCTGTGCATTTTAATTTCCGCTTTTACTTTCTGTTAAGTTTCTCTTCTACTCCATATTCTCTTAACAACATAAGTAAAAGCCTTAGAAGAGTAATTTTTTAATTAGTAAAGGTTTAGGAATAATTAATTCAACCCCCCTTCTTAATTATTTTGAGGCCACTCGATCCAACAGTGAAAGCATTCAATGAGGCAAAAGACACCGAATAAAATAGATGATGATGGCTCAAATTCTCACCAAGGGTAAATCTATCACTTCCAATTCGAACTTTCAAAACTAACTTGACATGTAGAGAAAAACAAGGATTTCAATTCACAAAATGCCAAGAAACTCCTATTTCAAAAACAATTACCCATTACCTGTACATAACCTATAATTAAAAGAGAAACATGGAATGTTGTACATAAAACATAAAATCAAAATAACAAAATTAACCTAGAAAACCTAAAAAAATTAAACTAGAAAACCCAAGAAAATTAATCTAGAATACCCAACAAAATCAACAAAATTAAAGAACAATCTCCCCCTCCCCCCACACTTAAACAACACATTGTCCTCAATGTAGCACAATCACAAGATCAAGAACAATCAAAACAATCAATAAAATTGGACAAGTGCAATAAAAGTAAAGAAGGAGACAGAAAAAAAAAAGAAAACTCCCTAAGTCATGGTGGAAGAGAAGTAGGGTGAAGTAAGGAGGTCCCCTCCATCACTACATCCACTAAGGAGGGATTTGTGAGGAATGGTTTCAGCCGGTGTCCATTGACCTTGAAGCTCTTATCTGTGGATTAACTTTTGATCTCAACTGTACCATAAGGAAAAACATTAGTCACCACAAAAGGACCAATCCACTTTGACCTCAACTTACCACTCATGAGTCTGAGCCTAGAGTTATACAATAAAACTTTTTGTCCAACCACGAAGTCCTTCTTAGCTATCAAGCTGTCATGGAACTTCTTGGTCTTCTCATTGTAGAATTTGGAATTCTCATAGGCTTCTAAACGGATCTTATCTAGCTCACTTAGTTGCAACTTCCTTTCCTCTCCAGCCTGATCAATAGAGAAGTTGCAGGTCTTTACAGCCCAGTAGGCTATATGCTCTATCTCTACAGGAAGATGGCATGCCTTGCCAAAGACAACCCGATAAGGCAACATTCCTATGGGTGCTTTGTAAGCAGTCCTATGCGCCCAAAGAGCATCATCCAGCCTGGTGCTCCAATCCTTTCTGTTCGACTGCACAATTTTCTCTAAGATCCTTTTTATATCCCTTTTTGAAATCTTAGCTTGCCCATTAGTTTGAGGGTGGTAAGGTGTGGAAATTTTGTGCACGACCCCATACTTTTTGAGCAAGGCATACATGGATCTGCTACAAAAATGGGTGCCTTGTCACTAACGATGGCTCTAGGGACTCCAAACCTACAAAACAGATTAGATCTAACAAAATCCACTACAACCTTAGCATCATTAGTTCTGGTGGGTTTGGCTTCCACCCATTTTGAAACATAATCAACAACAAGGAGAATATAAACAAAACCAAAAGAGACAGGGAAAGGCCCTATAAAATCTATACCCCAGACATCAAACACCTCACAGAATAACATGGGTTGTTGAGGCATTTGTTGTCTCCTTGAAAGTGAGCCGCCTGCTCTCTGACAAGGCTCACAAGTGCTACAAATTCTCCATGCATCCTTGAAGATGGTGGGCCAATAAAAACCGCAGTCAAGCACCTTGCGAGCTGTCCTTTGTATGCCAAGATGGCCACCTGGTGTGGAAGAATGATAGAATTGCAGGACTGAGTCAATCTCATGGTCTGGAATGCATCTCCTAATAACCTGGTCACTGCACAACTTCCACAAATAGGGGTCATCCCTAATATAATGCTTAACATCGCTCTTAATTTTATCATTTTGAGCTTTAGATGCTAAGGGAGGAAAAACAAAAGCAACCAAATAATTCAAAATATTAGCAAACTAGGGAGTGGGGAAGGAATCATAAATACTATACAGAATGTACAAATGGTCATTCCGAAAATCATCCCGAATGGGTGAGTCCTCAGACACACACTCAATCCTACTCAGATGGTCAGCCACGAGGTTCTGTGCACCGCTCCGATCACGGATATCCAAATCAAACTCTTGGAGCCAAAGCATCCACCTGATCAATCTAGGCTTTGATTCAGCCTTCTTCAACATGTACTTCAGAGCTGCATGGTCAGTATAATCAATAACACGAGTACCAAGCAAATATGAATGAAATTTTTCAAGAGCAAAAGCAATCGCTAATAGCTCCTTCTCTGTGGTAGTGTGATTTGCTTGAGCAGCATCCAAGGTTCTGGAAGCGTAGTAGATCACCCGAGGTAGCTTATCAATCTTTTGAGCAAGGAAAACCCCCAATGCATAATTGGATGCATCACACATTAACTCAAATGGGGCTGTCCAATCAGGTGCCTGAATGATAGGGGTGGTAGTCACCTCACGCTTGAGGCAATCAAAAGCCTCTTTGCACTGGTCATCAGAGTCAAACTCCACCTCCTTTTGTAGCAGATTGGATAGTGGAAGGGCCACTTTGCTAAAATCCTTGATAAAGCGCCTATAAAACCCAGCACGACCAAGAAAAGAACGAACCTCTCGCACGCAAGAGGGGTAAGGCAATTGTGAAATAACAGCTATTTTTGCAGGGTCTACCTCTATGCCCCTACTGGAAATGATATGCCCTAAAACTATACCTTGTTCTACCATGAAGTGACATTTTTCAAAATTCAGCACAAGGTTAGTTTCAATGCATCTACTAAGAACTTTATCCAGACTATACCTTGTTCTACCTCTATCTCCTTTTCCGCTTCTTCCATTTTTTTGTTTGAAATTTCTCTAGGTGGGAATGGAAGAGGGATAAGAGGCTGCGGTAAGTCAGAATTACTAGAAGAAGGTCCACCTGCATGAAATTTTTTGTTAGAAAGCTTTCTCTTTTGTGCAACTATCTCATCCTCTTTTTCAGGTGTAGAATGAAGCTTGACAGGTTCAGGTGCAGGTGCTGCTACTGGTGAAGGCACTTGAATTTGGTTGCCAGACCTCAAGGTGATGGCACTCACATTTTTTGGATTATGCACAGTTTGTGAAGGCAATTTGTTAGAATTTTGGGACTGAGCTTGGTTCAACTGAGTAGCCATTTGCCCTATCTGATTTGTCAGACTCTGAATGGAGGCTCTTGTCTCTTGCTAAAATTGCATATTCTGGATGGTCATTTGCCTTACTAACTTCTCTAAGGAAGGTTGAGAAGGGGCCTCAGCTGCTTGTTGTCTTTGTTGTTGCTGCATTGGAGGAGGAACATAAGGCTTGCTTGGACCAGCAGCATTCTAGAAAGGAGGGACAGGCTGATGTTGTTGTGGAGGACTTGTCCATCTCAGATTTGGATGATTCCTCCAACCTAGATTGTATCTATTGCTTGAAAGTTCATAATTATTCTGTTGTTGTTGGTTTTGCTGCTGAGGAGGTCTATTATAAATGTTTGCAACATAAGCTTCAGGTTGCTCATTGACTCCAGATTGCTACAAAGAAGGACATAGATCTGTATGGTGATCTGCAGAAGAACATAGACCACAGACTCTTGCAACAGGTGCAGATTTCTGATTCATGGCAAGCTGAGTTACTAGGTTGACCAAGGCATCAAGTTTTCCCTCAAGCTTTTTATTTTCAGCAGATGAAGATGAATCCATGGCCACCTCATGGACTCCTCTAAGGACAATAGCATCATTTCTTGCACTGAATTGTTGGGAGTTGGAAACCATCTTCTCAATCAAATTCTTAGCCTCAGCAGGGGTCGTATCACCAAGAGCTCCACCATTGGCAGCATCAATCATACTCCTCTCCATGTAGCTAAGTCCCTCATAGAAATACTGCAGAAGGAGTTGCTCAGAAATCTGGTGGTGAGGACAACTTGCACACAATTTCTTAAATCTTTCCCAGTACTCGTACAAGCTCTCTCCACTAAGTTGCTTGATACCAGAAATGTCTTTTCTAAAGACAGTGGTCCTAGATGCAGGGAAGAATTTCTCCAAGAACACCCTCTTAAGGTCATCCCAGCTAAAAATGGACCTGGGAGCAAGGTAGTACAACCAATCTTTTGCCACTCCCTCCAAAGAATGAGGAAAAGCCTTTAAAAAGATATGATCTTCCTGGACATCAGGGGGCTTCATGGTGGAACAAACAATATGGAACTCCTTAAGATGCTTATAAGGATATTCACCTACAAGACCATGAAACTTGGGCAGCAAATGTATTAGTCCAGTCTTGAGAACATATGGAACACGCTCATCAGGATATTGAATGCACAAGCTTTCATAAGTGAAATCAGGTGCAGCCATCTCCCTAAGAGTCCTCTCATGTGGTGGAGGTTGAGCCATGTTCTTAGTATGAAAATTAATAGCTGAATGCTCAAAATCAGAATATTCAGAATCACCAGCAACATAATACTCAAAATGATCAGGATGCTCAAAATGCACAGAATGACCAGGATGCACACTATGCCTAACTAATCTATGAAAGGTTCTATCTATTTCAGGATCAAAGGGTTGGAAATCACCTGGATTGCCCCTAGTCATGCACTATATGTAGCAAATAATGTGTTTCTCAACAAGCACCTAACAAGGGGGTAAAACTACAGCTATACTCAAACGATATCCAAATGAGTTGAAATTTTCTGAGGAACACCCTAAAATCATGAAAAGATAGCACAAAAATATTCAGACAAAAATTCAAATTCTAACTATGAAAACTGCCTAAGGAAAGTTTAGAAAAATAAGACAATAATACTAAAAAAACAAAAAAAAACTTAGTAAACGACTGATTTTTCAAGTTTAAAATGGCAACGGACTGCAGGTGGAACACAGGTCAGTTGCCACGGCATGAGAAATTTTCTTCTACCCCAAATGCATATATAATAATAGTCATTCTGATAACCGGAGCTAAAGTTATGGTTGTTTTAAGTTTTGCTAAACACAAGTCCCCAAAATTTTTGCCTCTCAAATTCAGCCACACCAAGTGCTTCTGGTATTTTTCACACAAAATATGGACCAAAAGAAACTACCACACAAAAAATCAGCCAAAAATAACAACTCTAACTATCAAAACAAAAATCGTCAATTAAATTGCAATATTAGTCGCTAGTTCAGTCGCTGTCACAACCTACCCTTCGGAGGGAGGGCGACGCGCGACTCACGGGTGCGTCTTCCATGAAAGGAAAATGCGCGGAGTCACCACTAACGTTTATTTGAGGAAAACTTCGGAAAAACCGGAAAAAGACGTGGTCTATGCACTTTAAGTGAAAGGTGTTGGAGTTGTATTTACGCACGGGGAAGGTATTAGCACCCCACGCGTCCGTCACAAGGGACGACAACCTTTTAATCAAGTGTGCAAACATGACTTCAATTTGTTTTATTTTCCCTTTTTTACGTTCTTATGTCTTTTTGTGCCGTTTATATATTTTATCTTTTTGTGGTCGACAAGGGTGTTTCCCTTGCTCCTACGTATTCCTCAATTGTGATAAGGAAATCAGACCTACGTAGTTATTTGATAAATAAGCGTTGGTTAAATTGTTTTTATCCTTTTTTGCAAGATATATATTTTGATTGAATGAAAGGTCATTTAAGGCGTTGGACCATTAAACGATCTTTCAATTCTTTTGAAAGGAGAGTAAACATTAAGGCATTGGACCATTAATGATCTCTTGGTTTTTTGAAAGAGGTGACAAAGCTACGTGTTGAGTTTAGGCTTTAAAAATCCATGTTTAACCAATAAAAGAGGAAAAGACCATTTCAAGGCGTTGGACCTTAAAAAATTGTTTTTAGGTGATGACAAAAACTTGATTTATGAATTGATTTTAGCCTTAGTTTCACTTTGGTTATTAGTCAATTCGATTAAGAAAGAAAATCCCAAAGAAAAATGTACGATTGATTTTTTTATTATTTTATTAAAAGATATTTTTTGATTATTATATTATTATTTTGCCTCTTTTTTGGTTTTAAACGTGGTTACGGCGTGAAAGATCGGTCGGATTTTATTCAAACAGAAATTAAAAGATGTCACAATTCAAATGATCGGTGGAGATTTATTTTATTTTTGATTAGGCGAGAAAATAACTTAAATAAATGACTAAAGCATGTCAAAAGGGGTACGGAAAGTAAATGAAATAAAAATAAAAGCACGCGAAACAAGTGGGGACCACTATGGGTAGATGGAATGAATTGAAAGGTTCGGTTTCGGAACTTACCGGTTGAAGACCGAAGAACGAACGAAGAACGATGAAGAACGGTGGAAAATCTTCGTGAAATCGCCCACGGAAACGTCTCATAAGCGTTACGGAAGCGCCTCGGCTTGGATTTTCTTCAAGGAAACAATTTTTCTCACTAATTTTAAGTGATTCTCAGATACCAAGAGGGTTGAACATTTTTGTTCTGCCCTCCTCCCCCTATTTATAGGGGAAAAGAGGGAGGTGGTTGCCGCCCAGCTCGCCCAGGCGAGCTGGGTTGCTTCCACCAGAAGGCACCGCCTTCTGTTGAAAGATCCTGGAAGGCCCAAGTTGGCCTAATTGCTATTTGTACACTCCTGTTTACTAAATACACCCCTGCCCCTTTTTTGCTGATTCTTTTTCCGTAACGTTACGGAACTTTACGAATTACATAACGATACTTGTTTTCTTTCCGTAATGTCACGAAACCTTATGGATTATGCAATCATCCCTTCTTTGGCTTCCGGAATGTTACGGAACTTTGCGGATTGCACATTAACACTTCCTTTCAACTCCCGACATGTCGCGGAACTTCACGGATTGCCTAACGATGGGTGTCAAGTACCTTGAAGTGGTCAAGCGAGGGTCGCATCCCAACAAACAGATGATCCCCGGACGAAATCAGGGTATGACAGTCGCTAAACACTGTTCACAGCAAAACACCAACTGAATCAGTCGCTAAACATGGAACACGAATGAAATGCAAAACAGAATGCTACTCAAAACAAAACAACACCCACTCACAACCTAAACGATAGAGCTGCACACAAAAAAACACTATTATGAACCTTTGGCCCACTGCTCCCCGGCAACGGCGCCAAATTTGATCAAGGTCGTACCCAAATCAAATAAACATTAAAAATGCAGTATCTAGGAAGTGATCCTAGGTCATCTCCCAACGAGCAATGGTCAACCAAACGTTCATAACAGATAGTAATAAAACAGTAAAGAATTGGGGGGTTGTTTGTTTTTGTAAATTAAACAGCAAACAAATTTGAATTAGAAAATAACAGAATTAAAACATGTTGTTTCCCCTTGATTCACAAGGAAGTCTCTTATCCTAGGTATGAGGATTTATCCCTAACCAGTTCAACCACTTAATCCAACCCTAAATTAAATTACTAAGCGAAAATTAACATAAGGCTGTCATTATGTGATTAAGCAACTCATACACCAATTAATCATGAACGAAAATGATCATTAAGCATGAACGTAAATTAAGCACAGAGACAATTAATCAAGCACTAAGCATGCATGGATTAATAGCAACAAATACACAGTAATTGGTGAAGAGGAAAAACTTATCAGAATTCAATAGTAATAACAAAACCTCAAAGAAAGTTGTGCTTGATCCTTAAGAGAAAACAACGCTGGAGACTTAGCCTTCCACTAATCAGTAGAAAACAAAATTGTAGATTGAAGCAGAAATGAAATTACAGAAAACAAATTTTATTCTACATGAACGGTGTGCATGAACAGTAAAAAATGGAATTGTAAAACTCTAAAATTATTCTCCTCTCCAAAAACGAAAAACTCCTAAACTAAAACCTTGGTGCTGTTATATAGGTCCTCAGCCCCAAAACTTACAAATCTATTTTAAGTCCAAGCCCATAAATAAAATAAAATCTGGACAAGATAAGATAAGATTGGATGAAATAAAATTTGGACGAAATAAAATCTAGATAAGATAAGATTAGATTGGATGAAATAAAATAAAATCTAGATAAGATAAGATTTGATAAAATAAAATTGTCTGCTCTCTTCAAGTCCAAGCCCAATTCTGGATTCAAGCCCAATTGCATATAATTCTCCTGAAATTAAATTAAAAACACAAAATTAGTCAAGTAGGCCCAAATGATAAAACTGCATAATTAATTTGACAATTAAGGCTAATCAGTAATTATAATGGTGGCAAAAAGGGTTAAGAAATAGGAGAAAATAATGACACATCAGTACCCCACAAGTTTAGGGTACCTTAGGCATGTCAAATTTTTTCAGCCCTTGTATTTTAGGATACCTAGACTAGTTTTTGTATTAGAGGTAGTTTTGTAATTTCACATGCATTAAGTGCACTATTTGATGTGTGTTGAGAGAGAAATTTAATTGAATTGGGAGAAGCCTAATCCAATTAAATTTTGAACTAGCCTAAGGGGGAGGTGAGCATTTGCTTGCTACACCTCATTGCCACATCATATAATCACACTTTGTGCATGTCTTTCGTGCTTTACATGCCTCATGACACCTAAGCATACTTAATGAAAAATCTTATATTTGATCTTGGATTAGTGGGCTGAACCATAGCTTAAATTCACTAATCATAATTAGTGAAATTTTGGCTCCACAAATTCAAATTCAAATTCAAGTGAAATTTGAATAGAAATTCAAATTCAAGTGAAATTTGTGTGACACTTAGGCTATAATTAGAGGCCTTGTGTGTGCATTTTGCAACTTTGATCATTTGAGAAATTATACTTCAAAGTTCAGACCTCATTCTCCCTCTTCTCTCTCTCAAAATTTCGTTCCTCTCTCCCCCTCTCCCCCTCTCCCCCCACTTATCTTCTCCTACCTTCATGCTCTTATCCATGGCTTCCTATGGTGGTGAGCTTGTTCGTGACTCATCTTCTCCTTGAAGTGGCATCTCCAATCACCTTTCCTCCTTCTTCATTCTGGTTCCATTGATCTTCAAGAAGCAAAGGAATCCATTGATGAAGAAGATCCAAGGCCTATAAGCTCTACATGGAGCTACATTAGAGCAGTAGAGAGAATGTGGGAGTAAAAGAAATTAAAGGTGGAGAAGGAGGCACCACCGTAATTCAAAAGGTGGTCAACAATATAGAATTGGAAATTGACTTTGGCCGAGAATTGGTGTTGGGGTTAGATGTTGTTAATGGGGAATAAAAGAAAAAAAGAAATTGGGCAAGGCTACTAACCTTGTGTAACATCCCTAGTTATTATTATGATTTTTATTAATTCATTTTTGAAATTATGGAATAAAAAATTAACTTAAGATACGTGTTGGACAAGTGGCCTCAGATATCTTAAGAAGGGGGGGTTTAAGATACGTGTTGGACAAGTGTGTGTATGCTATTTACTTTGACCATTTCAATTCTTACCCAGTGCCTCCCCCAAATTTGGAACAAATTTACCTTGATGATTACTCCCCCAAATTTGGGACTGTTGGATCAAGTGGCCTCGGAATAATTAAGAAGGGGGGGGGGTTGAATTAATTATTAACTAACCTTTACTAATTAAAAAATCTATCCTTCTTAATATTACCAAAAATAAAAACAATAATTAAAGTGCACAGCAGAAATTAAAAGAGTAGGGAAGAAGAAGACAAACACAAGAGATTTATACTGGTTCGGCAACAACCCGTGCCTACATCCAGTCCCCAAGCGAACTGCGGTCCTTGAGATTTCTTTACAACCTTGTAAAAATCCTTTTACAAGCAAAGATCCACAAGGGATGTACCCTCCCTTGTTCTCTTTGAACAACCTAGTGGATGTACCCTCCCTTGTGTTAAGACAAAGTTCTCAAGCGGTTAGTCCTTTGAAATCTTTTGTTTTAGGGAAAGGGAAGAATCAAAAAAATTCTCAGACTATGTCGTTTTGAATTCTTTGACAAGGGGGAAGGGAGACACAAAAGAATTCAGGCGGTTTGTCCTTTGTTCTTTTGGAAAAGGGAGAAGAGAGACACAAAAAGAATTCAGGCGGTTAGTCCTTGGCGAATTCTTTTTGGCAAAGGGAGAAGGGAATGAAAAAAATGAATAGCACAAGTTTTGTTTTCAAGGTTTGAAAAACCAGAAAACTTTAGAAAGCTTTTGGCAAAGGAAGAAGAAGAACAAATTCAAGAGGATGTTCAAAGAGATTCAAAGGATGTAAAAGATTGTAATCAATGTTCTTCAATGTGTTGTAAAATGCAAGTTA
Organism: Glycine max; assembly: GCF_000004515.6. Classification (NCBI taxonomy): domain Eukaryota; kingdom Viridiplantae; phylum Streptophyta; class Magnoliopsida; order Fabales; family Fabaceae; genus Glycine; species Glycine max. The sequence continues at coordinate 21,406,825 of NC_016091.4, read as the reverse complement.
AGGTCTTGCTTTTATAAACTCTTCTTGTCTGGTCAAGAAAACCATTAGAAGAGTTATAACCTTTAGAAAAACTTGAAAACCATTGGAAGAGTTACATCTTTTGATTTTTGTTCAAAACTTATCACTGGTAATCGATTACCAAATCATTGTAATCAATTACACAAAACATTTTTGTGAAAGGATGTGACTTTTCACATTTGAATTTGAATTTCAATGTTTAAACACACTGGTAATCGATTACCAAATCATTGTAATCGATTACACCATTTTGAAATCAATTGGAACATTGTAAATTCAGTTGAAAGCTTTTTGAAAACAATCTTTGCTACTGGTAATCGATTACAATAAACTGGTAATCGATTACTAGAGAGTAAAAACTCTTTGGTAAAAGCTTTTGTGAAAACTTCATGTGCTACTCAATGTTTTGAAAAACCTTTTGTACTTATCTTGATTGAGCCTTTTCTTGATTCTTGAATCTTGATCTTGATTGTTCTTGATTCTTGAAAAACTTGAAACTTGAAACTTCTCTTGAATCTTTCTCTTGATTCTTGAATTGTTCTTGACTCAATCTTGAAATCATTCTCATGGGCTTTTTGTCATCATCTTTGTTATCATCAAAACACCTTGAATCAATCTTGATTCATCATCGTGAATCAATCTTGATTCATCATCATGAAGCAATGAAGCTTGCTTCTACAGGGACAAATTTGCTTTGAACTGCACTTCCTGTGGATGGTGCTCTCCTACAACCTAAGTCAAGGTAGCAGTAGATAACACTGTATAGGCTCAGGGTTCAATCAATCAACAATTCATTCAGCTCAAACAGGGTACAAGGGATAATTCATTAAAGCACATGGTCAGCTATTTGGCTAAGTGGCTATCACAATCAAACATGGCCTTCATTATCCTCAATTTCATGCATTCAATCCACACTTCATAGATTCACGCAAAAATCAGTACCAAATGATAGTCGTTTCTCTCAAAATTTAAGGATCACACTCTCACCGGGATACGGTTAATGCATTCCTTCACAATCAATTTGACAAACTGACTAATATTTAAGTCATACTTCCAATTATATGCACATTCTCTTCTAATGGCTACAATCATAAAATAACTGGAAATAAACTAAAATGTTCAAGATGCACAAATTTAAATGTCTTGCTCCTATGGTTGCTCATGTGCATGCTCATTAAGGTCCAACACCTGAGCAGCTGGTGAATCTTGAAAGATAGGTTTCTCTAACTCAGATGCTGGTGCAGATGGTATGACATCATCAGGTATGGGTGCTGGGGATGGCTCTGGGATCTGGTTTGTAGAAGTCTCCTCCTCTTGAGCCATGTGTATACCTGCATCAAAATAAAAAGGCTCAGGAGGGGTGAGCTCATCCTCCCCCTCTGTTACTGCTGCTGCTGGCTCCTTAGGAGCAGGCTCCTGGGCTGTTGAGGCACCACCCCCTCCAGAAGGAGAAGGCTGGGCTCTTGGACAAGCCACCTGCGCATCAAACTCATCTATGCTCATAATGGATGGCAAGCCCAAGCCCTAAAGGCTCTGCATGATGATGGACTGCCCCCTGTGGATGCTCTGGAGCATGGAATGAAGCATCTGAGGTGTAAATATAAAGTCTGATGGTCCTGCAGATATAAGCGCTGGAAGTGGTATCTATGTAGATGTAGGAGGAATAACTGGAGTCTGAGTGGGAGGTATTGGAGCTATGGAAGAAGTAGAAGCTGGTGTCTCTAGTGCTGCTGAAGTAGTGGAGACCTCTGAGCTCTTACCCCTGGCCTTCCTTGGCCCTCTAAATGTCACTGTTGGATCATCAAGATTCCAACAGTTCTTCTTAATATATGCCAAGTTAATGGCAGGGCTCAAGTTCTTCAGGAATCTAGAATCTGATTGGACTCCTCTGGCCTTACATAGAGCTATGATCAAGGCAGGGAATCCAAGTCTAGATGTGTCATGTTGTGCAATCAGAGAGATCTGGTGGGAGATGAGGTACCCCAAGTTCATATCCATCTTCATAATGATGCCATAAATTAGTTTGGCTCTGTCTAAGGTGACATCAGAGGTGTGGGAGGTAGGAATGAGGTTAGAAAAGGAAAGAACGCTCCATGTCTGAGCTAGAGTGGTCATGTTCTACCTCAGTGTCTTCAAAGACTTCCCATCAGCATTAAGCTCAAATCCCCTCCTTGGGATACAAAGCTTAGCAGCCAACTCCTGAGGATCAGGCCTCGAGAGTGAAATTTGGAATATGTACACAAATTCTCCCCCTCTTCCAACACTACAGAGGTCTTCAAGAATGTATTAAGAGTAACTTATCAAATTTCACTAAGTGACCTCTCACCCTCACCTGCTTAGGTGATTTATCCTCGGGGTCATAGAGGTTGGTGTAAAACTCCTTCATAATAGCGATGTCTATGCTACTGTCAGAAAAATCAGTTAGTTTCTCATCCCAATGTCTTCTCTCAAGTTCCTCCTTGAACTTGTCAAACTCTGTATAATAAACTACAACATTCCTCCCTGGTAGTAGCTTTCGAGGCACCACAATGTCAATGTATCTCTCCCAAGCCTCTAGGGATGTGAATCTGGATCTATCAAATCTGGCTTGGGTAGGTTTAGAATGAGTTTTCCTCTTCTTAGATGCCATCTGCAAAATATAAGACAAACACAAAAGATTACCACATGTTATTTTCACAAAAACATAAAAATAAAACTGAAATTTTGATAGAGCGCTTAGCTCGAAGACACAGACAATATTTTTTCTGCAGAATAGGCTTAGCGCACAACTGAGCTTAGCCTAAGTCTACAATTTTCAAAACCGAAGAGAGTTGGAGCTTAGCGCAGTGTAGCGCATTTAACTCAGCCTCAACAGAATAACATTAAGGCTTAACGCACAGGGCGCGCTTAGCCTGACTACAAAAACTTAAAAGACAGTGAGAGAGTTGAGCTTAGCGCAGCAGGGTGCTTAGCTCAACACACAACCAGGGCTTAGCGCACAGACGCGCTTAGCCTTATTCAAAGGAAAACTTACAGAAGCAAAGTGGCGCTTAGACGTATAGGTCAGGCTTGGCGCTAAACAAAAATTCTCAAAACCTTAATGTCTAAACACTAGTTCCGCTTAGCGCACAGACACGCTTAGTGGGCTCATCACTTACATTCATCAGTAGGGATGAACGCGCTTAGCGCAACATGGTCCGCTTAGCGAGTTCATCTAGAAATCCCAAATTTTGATAGCTGCGATGAACAGGCTAAGCGCACAGGTGCATTTAGCACATTCATTGCGATTTCCAGATAGAACCACAGGGGTCTTCGCCCCTTTCAGCCACATTGCCCCTAATGGGCTTCTAAGTTACCTAAAATCCTACATTGACTAACACTAAAACTAATAAGCTTAACCTAACATCATACAACTAAGAAAACAAAAAGTCATCTATCCTAAGGTTTAAAGAATGAAAAATAAAAATAGAAATGGACTAACTTAATTGGATTGTTCTTGAAATGAAGCAATGAAGATGCAAGCAAGCAATACACACGCAGCAGAAAGTACACAAGTGCTCAAGGTTAAGAAGGTGCAGAGGTTTGGGTGCAAAGGTAGTACCTAAAGTGCCTCTGCCTTTGATTTTTAAAAACTGAAATTCGTATGGTGCGGTTAGCGCACAGCTGCGCTTAGCGTGCCAACGTGACGTTTGAGTTTAAAACCCAAGCGCTTAACCTAGCCTCGCACTAAGCCCAACTTGAAGTTGTAAAGTCCCGTAAGCATATAGGGCTTAGCGCGGCAGGCTGCGCTTAGCGCTTTCTGCAACACAAAATAATTTTCTGCAATATGCGCTTAGCCTGAGATGTGAGGCTTAGAGTACCATCAAGCTTCAACTTACAGAGAGTAGTTCAGGCTTAGTGCAATAGGCACGCTAAGTGCAGTTTCAAGAATTCAAAACCCATAAGAGATTGGCGCTTAGCGCTTCCTGGCCCGCTAAGCCCAGCTGAAAAACTCAAGTTATAGAATGGATCTGGGGCTTAGCGCAGGATAGCGCGCTTAGTGCTGCTACAATAAAATTTTTCCAGAGAAGAAGTGGCGCTTAGTGCATCATCCATGCTAAGCCCACTGGTTAAAGTTCAATTACCGCAAACATGTGGGGCTTAGCGCAGTGATGTGCGCTTAGTTGAACTATTCAACCAACCAATCAGGGGTCTATGCGCTTAGCGCGAGCAAGCTCGGGCTTAGCACATGAAGACTAAGCACTTAGCGTAGGGTCTGTACTTAGCGAATAGACAATTGCAAAAAAAAAAAATTTAAGTCTTTTTCTGTCTATCTCTTCACACAAGCTCAAAATCCCTTGTTCATTACTAAACAAGCTAAAATTAATCACAATCACAAGCAAGATATCCTAACTACATGCAAGAGATAAGAATGAAAAATAGAAAAGGGAAAGAAAAGTTGGGTTGCCTCCTAATAAGCGTTCTTTTAACGTCACTAGCTTGACGTATCGTCCTGTTATCCAGGATCCAACAGAGTTCCTACTTCAAGGACCTTCTTCTTAGGTCTCTTTTCCTCCATCACATTCACTTTAAGACAGACATTTTGGCTAGGTGGATCTTTGTTCTCCTGGAACAAATCAAAGTTGATCTTCTGATCTTATATGCCCATTTGCAGCATCTTCTTCGCCATGTCTACTGTGCAGCTTGCAGTAGATATGAATGGGCGGCCAAGAATGAGAGGAATATCAACATCCTCTTCTATATCTATGACAACGAAATCAGTTGGAAATATTAGGTGTTTAAACCTTCACCAAAACATCTTCAATGACTTCATATGGCCTTGTAATGGAGCGGTCAACTAACTGGAGGGTCATGCGTGTGGGCATTATCTCTATCTCTCCAAGTCGTAGGCACATGGAAAGAGGCATTAAATTGATACTAGCTCCCAAGTCTATGAGAGCTTGGCCTACCGCAACCTCACCAATAGAACACGGTATCGTGACAACTCCAGGATCTTTGTGCTTGGGTGGAAGAATACGTTGAATCATAGCACTACAGTTACCTTCCCCAACAATTCTGTCACTATGGATGTATCGGTTCTTCTTGGTTAACATATCCTTAAAAAATTTGGCATAGAGGGGCATTTGCTGAAGTGCTTCTCCAAATGGCAAAGCGATTTCCAATTTCTTGAAGATATCAAGAAATCTGGCTAAATGTCGCTCTTTATCTTTTCGGGAGGGTACCAATGGATAAGGTACCTCCTTGCATTCCATAGGAGTAGCCTCATTCTTATTTTCTATGTTAGCCTCACTTTTGCCCTTCTTCTTCTCAATCTCAACAACCTTCTCTTTTTTTTTTTCATTTTTCAACTTTTTTCTTTTTCTTCTTTTTCTTTTGTTTCTTCTTCTTTTTCTTTTTCTTCCTTCTTCTTTATTTTCTCTTGACAGTCTCTTATTGGTGTCTCTCCATCTTCATCACCTTTTGCTTCCTCAACAATTTCTTCAAGTTCAACTAAATCATCAACCAGTTCCAGTGCCAATTCATCAGCCAGTTGTGGTTTAACTCCCTCCACCTTCTAATCAGCTCTACTTTCCTCTGCTTGAATCGCCGTTTTGCTCCTAGTCATCACAACTTTGCACTCTTCTTTAGGATTTTTCTCAGTGTTTGCTGTAAAGCTATTTGATGGTCTTTCAGCTAATTGCTTTGCAAGCTGGCCCAATTGGACTTCCAGATTCTTAATTGCAGACTCAGTGCTATTTTGGTTAGACATTGACACTTGCATGAATTAAGCTAGAGTCTCTTCCAGCTTCATGGTTCGGTCATAGAGACTTGGCATATGCTATTATGGCCTTGTAGATGAACCACCCTGGTCTCTGTTGAATTGGTTACCAGGGTGATTTTGCCACTGTCTCTGCTGGTTGTTCTGAAATCCTGGAAATCCACTTGTATTGAAATTACCTCTAGGCTGATTCCCCATATAATTGACTTCATGTTCAATTTGCTCTTCATTAGGGATACAACATTCAGATTCATGAGCTCCACCATAAATTGTACATCCTACAACCTACAAAATAGAAGAATGTGAAGTTTGTGCAGGATGAAGCTGAGTTGGCAACTTATTGAGTGTTTCTTTTAGTGTCTCAAGTTACTTGGATAGTAACTTGTTTTGTGCCAATAGAGCGTCCTGTGAGGTTAGCTCCAATAAACTCTTCTTGGTAGGAATATGGGCTCGGTCTCTCAAAATGGTAATGTCACTAGCAGCCATGCTTTCAATTAAGTCCATTGCTTCGTCAGGGGTCTTCATTTTGATCTTACCCCCAGCTGAAGCATCCAAGAGCTGCTTAGATTGTGGTCTCAACCCATCTATGAATATGTTGAGTTGTATTGGTTCTGAAAAACCATGAGTGGGAGTCTTCCGCAATAAACCTTTGAATCTTTCAAGTGCCTCACTCAACAATTCATCTAGAAACTGGTGGAAGGAAGAGATGGCAGCTTTTCCTTCTACAGTCTTTGATTCAGGGAAGTACTTTTTTAAGAACTTTTCTACCACTTCATCCCATGACTTCAGACTATTTCCTTTAAAAGAATGAAGCCACCTCTTAGCTTCTCTAGATAAAGAAAATGAGAACAGACTCAACCTGATTACACCCACAGGCACACCCGCCAACCTAATAGTATTGCATATCTCTATATAGGTGGCCAAGTGAGCATAAGGGTCTTCATTGGGTAAACCATGAAACAGATTATTTTGAATTAGTTGTATCAAAGAAGGAGGATATGTAATTGTCTAAGCTTGAACTTCTGGCTGTGCAATACTAGTGAAAAATTATGGCACAATAGAACTTGAATAATCCTCCAGGGTTACTCTTCTTGGCTCTTCAGCCATGATTGTATCTTCAACAGATTCTATATGAGAATGCCCTGCAATAAGAAAACTAGAAGATGCCTCGAAAGATCGAGGTTCTTTTCTGGAGTTATTGCTGCTTCTAAATCCTGCAAAAAATTTCTGTTTCTCTCTGAATTATGGCTAATTATCCAGTTCAAAAGAACAATGAATGTATGGTAACTAAAATATGAACAAAAAGAATCAATGAATTAAAGAGAAAAATATAAAGCAATGCCGTAAAACTGAACTAAACTCTTCTTGAATCTAGTTACCCAGCAACGGCGCCATAAATACTTTGTTGGATTTCCCCTACAGTTACTTTTTGGTCCACTTTTTCTTTATGCAAATATGTTCAAGGGAAATCTGGTTTGCCGGAAAGTGCACTGGATCGTCAAGTATTTAAAATTAAAATGGATGAATCCGAGTTTCGAACTCAAGGAACTAGTCTTAGATGAGGTTAAATTCAGAAATAAGGCAATGTTGAAAGAAACATTGATAATTGATGATTTAGAACAGGATTAAACTAAGTCTAGGCTAAAAACAGTAAAAATGCAAGTAAGTAAAATTGACAGCAGTAGGTAAAGATGTTGGGTCTTTCTAACAAACCAACTGATGTATATAAAGATATTTCTCTAATCAATCATGCTTTTATGTTCTATGTTGTAGCCTAAATTACTAAACCTCAATCCCTAGTTAGACTGAATCAATCCAAGCTTTATCCTCAGATCCCTCTTGTTGGACTAGACTCAGCTTAAATAGCTTATGAAAGTTTCGACTAATTTAGCCTAAGCTTTTTCCTCAGATCCCTCTTGTTTGACTAGACTTAGACCAAACAGCATTATTGTAACAACATATTTAAAACCAAAACTTAATCCACATATCCCTCTTGTAAAACTAAGTTTCAATTCTGCTTCATTCAAGTTCTAAGGCAACAATACATTTCCCAGTGCTAAAGTCACCTAACTAGGAACACAAACGGTTGATCAGACCAAGAGCATAGAAAATTTAAGCACTAAAAGAAGCATTGAACACAAGAAACCCAATCAATTAGGTATTAAAACAATTACATTAGTTGTTCTTTAGAAATCCCCAACAAGAGTGTTTAGCCAGCCATTATAGAAGAAACCCTAACAATAATGAGATTACAAAACCTAGGTATCTCTGCAAAAGCTGCTCCTCTTGCTGCCTCCAGAGCTCTTTTCCCAAAATAGGCACTGTAGTGTGCTCTGGAATGTTGTAAAAATCTATTGTAAAAGTTTTGTACCCTAATTCTGCACAAGACAGGCTTTAAATAGGCTCTAAATTCGCGACGTTGCGCTTAGCGCCACCCTCGCGCTTAGCACGAGTAAGTGGATTTGAGCTTAGCGCCAGTCGTGCGTTGAGCCTAGCTGAAGATAATTGTCGCGCTTAGCGCACTGATCTCGTGCTTAGCGCATGGCCTTGATATTGATGCTTTGCCAGATTCTTCTGTTGTGCTTAGCCCACTGATGAGCTAAGCGCAACTGTCACTTTTGGCACTTCATGACTTAGCCTCTTTTTCACCTGAAATTGCACATATTTCATCATTAAATCCAATGGAAATATTCTAGAGACAACTTTAACAATAAATTGGGGAAACTATACAAGTTTTGGAAAATGTTTTCTATACAAAAGTTAGTCGTATAAGACGACTAACAGTATGGCACCTCTTTTCCCTCATCAGAAGCTACTTCCTTTCTTTTCTCTCTTGCTAACTCACTCTTACTTTTTTTCTTCTCATTATTTTTTTCAAATTCTTCTTTTTCTTTTTGTTTTTCTCCCTCTCTTTTTTTTTCATTGTCTTTTATTTCTTTCTTTCCGACAATTATTTGTTTTTCTCTCCACTGACTCCTCTCATCTTTTACCTCATCATTCTCTTTATCAGTAGTGCACTTTATCATGTAGGATAGCATGATTACTAGCAGACATATTCTCAATCAATTCAGTTTCCTCTTCAGGGGTTTTCAACTTTATCTTCCCTCCTGATGAAGCATCTAACAACTGCTTGGATTGCGGTCTCAGCCCATCTATAAACATGTTCGACTGAATTGGCTCAGAGAACCCAAGAGTGGGAGTCTTCCATAACAAACCAGGAAATCTTTCCAATGCTTCACTCAAGGATTCATCAGGGAACTGGTGGAATGATGAAATAGCAGCCTTCCCTTCTGCAGTCCTTGACTCGAGGAAGTATTTCTTCAAAAAAAATTCAACAACTTCCTCCCACGTCTTCAAACTATTGCCTTTGAATGAATAGAGCCACCTCTTGGTTTCTCCTGCCAAAGAAAATGAAAATAAGCTGAGTCTGATGGCATCGTCCAGTACTCCTGCAATCTTTACAGTGTTACAAATCTCTATGTATGTTGCTAAATGTGCATAGGGGTCCTCGTTTGGTAATCCATGAAATGGGTTCCCCTGTATCAGATGAATCAAAGAATGAGGATAGTTTATATTATGTGCTTGGACTTCTGGCCATGCAATACTTGTAAAGAATTGCGGCACAGAACTACTAGAGTAATCTTCAAGGGTAACCCTGTGTTGATGTTCTTCAGTCATGACAAAGGCTTCTGGTAAATTTGTAGTGGATTCCCTTGATGACGGTGAATAAGATGATGCAAAATCAGAGGATTGAACTTCTTCTTCTAAAATGGAAGCTATTATTCTGTCTTTCAACAATTTTCTTCTCTTTTCGGCTCTGTTCCTTCTTAAAGTGGCTTCAATTTCCAAATCCAGAGGAACTAGATTACCTGTAGGAGATCTATGCATACAAAACACTGACAAAAACAGTGGTTATCGAATTCAAGAAGAAAACAAATATTCACAAGTAATAAAAGAGTAACAAATAGACACTTAAAAACTGAACTAAACTTTCCAAATAGAAAGAAGTTCCTCGACAACGGCTCCAAAAACTTGGTCGACGGCCAGCAAGTGTACCGGATCGCTCAAGTAGTATAAAAGGGTAAATGAATACCGAGTATCGAACTCTTGGGGAACTTGTTTTACTTGGTAAAGCTATGATTCAGCAAATAAGTGTCTTGTGATAAAATTTTGGTGTGTGGTATGGACAAGTATGTAAACTAAACTATTCAAAAGCGAGTAAAGGTGAATAGCAGTGTGTGAAGACAGATAGACAACTTGTTGGTCTTCCTACTGGGTGGACTGATGTTACTAAGGATGTTTTCTACCTAACAATGTTACTATGTTCTATGTTGTCTCCTGGACTACTAAACCCCGATGTCTCACGCTTGTTTAGCCTAATCCTAATCAAGCATCGTCCTCAGATGTCTCTTGTTGGACTAAACTTAACTAGAACCGCATTAAGACAAAACATACCAAAAACTAAGTTACCGTACCTCGATGTCTCGTGAAAATACAATAAGCTAGCCCCGTCCTATCAGGTTCTAAGGATCAAACCATTTCCCAATGTTGAGTGACCCTAACTAAGCATGCAGTTGCGTGATCAAGGCAAAGGCACACTAGAATTAAGTACTGATAGCACAGTGAACACATAAAACATCATTAGATAAATATGAAAGTATTTACATCAAGTACCCCATAGGAAGAACCAATTGAGGATTTAGCTCTTCATAGCAGGGAAGCTTCTTTTACAACAATGAAAAGAGAAAATGAAAGACTGAAGAAGTACAAGTAGTGGGGAGTGTCTCCTCTACCTCTAGAAACCTCACAATCACTCAAAATCTCATCCACAACTTTGTAAGATGGCTTCCTCGTCAGGATCAGATATCTCTCAGTCTCTCCACACCAAAACTAAAAACTAAGAAAAACCTAAAGACTCACTCCCAAATTCAAGATTTCAACTTAAATAGGCAATCATTTTGGTTAGCGCGCATAAGTGGCTTTTGGCTTAGCGCCAGTCTTCTCGCTCAGCCTGGAGGATGCAAGCGGTGCGCTTAGCAAGTTGACACTCGCTCAGCACTTTTGTACAACTCATCCTTCTTCCAGAGTCTTCTATGCGCTCAGCCAGTGGATGTCGCGCTTAGAGGATTGCTCACTCAGCGCGTGAAACGACTTTGCAAATCAATAAATTCTGCACTTCACCAATCTTGCCCATTTTACCTGAAATTAAAATGGAATGATCATTAAATACACAAAATTAGGATACTGAGTACTGATTACCTATATTAACAAAAAGTAATTACAATACTACAAAAAGAACTATAAATGGGAGGAGTTGTATACAATTTACAACAGTTTCTTACACAAAAGTTAGTCGTCTTAATCGACAAACAGGGTTCTTATGAGCCTTAGGGTAGATTTTGGGCTCATGGGCTAAGTATGAGCCCACTTATCTTTGTACATATTAGATTAGGGTTTCATTATTTTTGGGCCTTGTATTTAGGGCTCTATAGTGTAGGGAGGGTACCCTAGTAATTTAGGATTTTTCAGCCCTTGTATTTTAGGGCACCTAGACTAGTTTTGTATTAGGGGTAGCTTTGTAATTCCACATGCCTTAAGCGCACTATTTGATATGTGTGTTGGGAGAGAAATTTAATTGAATTGGGAGAAGCCCAACCCAATTAAAATTTGGACCAACCTAAGGGGAGGTGAGTGATCGAGGCCGTACCCGAATCAAATAAACATTAAAAATGCAGTATCTAGGAAGTGATCCTAGGTCATCTCCCAATGAGCAATGGTCAACCAAACGTTCATAACAGATAGTAATAAAATAGTAACGAATTGGGGGTTGTTTGTTTTTGTAAATTAAACAGCAAGCAAATTTGAATTAGATAATAACATAATTAAAACATGTTGTTTCCCCTGGATTCACAAGCAAGTCTCTTATCCTAGGTTACGAGAATTTATCCTTAATCAGTCCAACCACTTAATCCAACCTTAAATTAAATTACTAAGCGAAAATTAACATAAGGCTGTCATTATGTGATTAAGCAACACATACACCAATTAATGATGAACAAAACTGATCATTAAGCATGAACATAAATTAAGCATAGAGACAATTAATCAAGCACTAAGCATGCATGGATTAATAGCAACAAATATAGAGTAATTGGTGAAGAGGAAAAACTTATCAGAATTCAATAGTAATAACAAAACCTCAAAGAGAGTTGTGCTTGATCCTCAAGAGAAAACAACGATGAAGACTTAGTCTTCCATTAATCAGTAGAAAACGAAATTGTAGATTGAAGCAGAAACGAAATTGCAGAAAATGAATTTTATTCTACGTGAACAGTGCGCATGAACAGTAAAAACTGGAATTCTAAAATCCTAGAATTATTCTCCTCTTCGAAAAAAAACTCCCTAAACTAAAACCCTGGTGCTATCATATAGGTCCTCAGCCCCAAAGCTTACAAATCTGTTTTAAGTCCAAGCCCATAAATAAAATAAAATTCTGACAAGATAAGATAAGATTGGATGAAATAAAATCTAGATAAGATAATATTAGATTGGATGAAATAAAAACTAGATGAAATAAAATCTAGATAAGATAAGATTTGATAAAATAAAATTGTCTGCTCTCTTCAAGTCCAAGCCCATTGCTTATAATTCTCTTGAAATTGAATTAAAAACGCAAAATTAGTCAAGTAGGCCCAAATGATAAAACAGCATAATTAATTTGAAAATTAAGGCTAATCAGTAATTAAAATGGTGACAAAAAGGGTTAAGAAATAGGAGAAAATAATGACACATCAGTGAGCATTTGCTTGCTACACCCAATTGCCACATCACATAGTCACACTTTGTGCATGTCCTTTATGCTTTACATGCCTCATGACACCTAAGCACACTTAGTGGAGAATCTTGGATTAGTAGGCTGAAACATAACTAGAATTCACTAATCATAATTAGTGAAATTTTGGCTCCATAAATTCAAATTCAAGTGAAATTTGAATAGAAATTCAAATTTCCCTCCAATTTTGTGTGACACTTAGGCTATAAATAGAGGCCTTGTGTGTGCATTTTTTCAACTTTGATCATTTGAAAATTACACTCAAAAGTTCAGACCTCATTTGAGGCATAAATTTCATGCCCCCCTTCTCTCCCTCTCCCTCCTCTCATCTTCTCCTACCTTCAAGCTCTTATCCATGGCTTCTATGGTTGTGAGCTTGTTCTTGACTCATCTTCTCCTTGAAGTGGCATCTCCAATCACCTTTCCTCCTTCTCCATTCCACTGCCATTGATCTTCAAGAAGCAAAGGATTCCATTGATGAAGAAGATCCAAGGCCTACAAGCTCCACATGGAGCTACATCATGTGGTATCAGAGCATCTTCATCTAGGTGATGTTCTTTTGCTTCCTCTATCTTTTGTTCGGTTAATTCACTTTAATTCCTTGTTCTTCATCATTTTCTCCATGTCTCTCCTCCATTGTCTTGTGGTTTGGTGCTTTTTAGAGTAGATTCAAAAAATAAACCGATTAAATCTTAGATCTACACTTGTTCTTGCATTTCTATGGTTCAAATTTTATAGATCTACTCTTGAATCATGTTTTTGTGTGTGTTGATTTTAGGTTCTATCTTTATTTTTTAGTCATAATATTCTTGTGCTGAACCTTTAGATCTCAATTTTCTTGCAAAATATTGTTTAGAAAAGAAAACACAAAAATCTAAGTGTAAATCACTTCATTCATGTTGTCTTAGAGTCATGTTTAGTCATAATAATTGTCACATTATGTTCTAAGTTTCTGTTGAATTTTGATTTTGTGAATTGAATTCTAGATACATTTGTTCATGTGTTCTTGCAATTCTTAGCCTATCATTTGAATTTTGAGTCTAATTCATGCATGTTATTTAGTTCATAACATGTTCTAAATCAATCCTTAGAAGTAGTCTTGTTGTTGAACTTTTTTTTGTTTTCTAAGTTTCCTATATGACGCCTATGAAGATATTGAGTTGTGGTGTTGAGCTGTGGCTGAATTTATGTATCAAAATAAGTCTTAAGCTCTCTTGAATTGTGTTATCTAAGACAATTGAGCATAAGCAAACACAAATTATAACTATCCAAGCCTTAAGCAACATGAACTATACTCTTGATTCTAGGTTGAAATTTTGGTTGCTGTCAGTTTTGGCACATTGTCTTCTTAACTCCGCTATGGCTTGAATAGTTCGATTTTTGAGATGAAATTTTAACTGGAAAAAATATACATCTGGATGAAAACAATGGAAAAAGAATGAACAAAAATGAAAAATAAATGAGCAAGGAAAGGTGATAAAGATTAACATCAAAGTACATGTCCAGAACAACAAAAAAAAATGTGTATGCTTGATTTGCTTGAAAATTGTTCAATATTTTGAGTTGTATTGCAAGCCTATTTGACTTCTTGGAGTTTTTCATCTTTTAGATGTGTTGCCAAATTGACATAACTATAATTTTTCTTTGAGTCTTATTTTCAATTTGAAGACCTTAATTGCTTTGTTAAATTTGTTGTAATAGAACAATTAAGTGCTGAATTTTTTCTATTGCAATTCCTTGTATTTGCACATTCTTCAGGGGTGTATTGAGAGTCTCCAAGAGACCACCCAAACCTCTATTTGTGTGTAATAGCTTAGTGTAAACCGTGTAGACTAAGCGAAGAGCCAGTTGGGACCTCCAGAGGGTCATCCAAGCCTTCACATAGGAAACTATCTAGCTTGCTTTAAATTTCCTTTATCTTCCATTGTCAAACCGCCTAGATAACTTGCTTTTTACCAATTAGTTTTTACCTTATCTTTCACACCTCTTTTAGTGTTTATTTTGGCTAGTTTCAACCGTAGTTTCTTTTACCTTTTGTTTTCAAACCCCCAACAAGAAAGAACCACAACTTAAGAACCAACATGAGTCTTCATTCTTCATCTAGTGTTAATGGTGAGGGTTCTACTCCTACGGACCCCTTGTATAGGATATTAGATGAGTTGAGATCTGATGGAAGCTTGCTTGAGAAGCTTCTATGGAGGCTGGATCTTTGAGCTTTAATAAGGTCCTTCAATAGTGATTTTCAATCATGGAGTTGTAGCGGAAGATAAAGGAGAAGAGGTTAGAGGAGGCATCATCCACTAGAGAATAAGCCATGGAAAGAGAAGCTTCACCACCAACATAGTGCCTTGGATAAGAAGCTTAGAGAGGAAGCTTCAATGGAGGAAGAGAATGAGAGAGAGGGGGTGCATGGGAATTGATGGAGATTAGGGAGAGAAGTCAAACTTTGAAGTGTGTCTCACAAGTTTCTCATTCATCAAAGTTATGACAAGTGTTACACATGTTTCTATTTATAGCCTAGCACATGGGAAACTTCCTTGAGAAACAATGAAGGTAGCTTCCCAGGGAATCTAGAGGAAGAAAGCTTCCTTGAGAAGTTAGAGGGGGGCTACTCACACCCCTCCAATAGCTAAGCTCACCCCCATGCAAAAATACACACTGTCATACCCTAATTTCGCCCGGGGACTATTACTTGATGGCATACAACCTTTGATTGACCACTTCAAGGTACTTAGCACCCTTTGTTGCACAATATGTGAAGTCCCGAGACGTGCCGGAAATCAAAAGGAAGCGTGATTACGCAATCCGTGAAATTCCATAATGTGACGGAAACCAAAAGGAAGTATTGTTACGCAATATGTGAGTTTCCGTATCTTTCTGGAAAGCTAAAAAAGAGTAATTACATGATCTGTAAGGTTCCGTAACCTTTCGGAAAGAAAATAAGTATCATTACGAAATTTGTAAAGTTTCGTAACGTTACGAAAAAAGAATCACCAAAAAAAGTAAAGGGGGTGTATTTAGTAAAAATGGGGGTGCAAATAGCATCCAGGCCCACTTGGGCCTTCCAGATTCTTCCTCCAGAAGGCGGTTGCTTCTGGAGGAAGCAACCTGGCTTGCCTGGGCGAGCTGAGCTCGCCTGGGCGAGCTGAGCTCGCTTGGGCAAGCTGGGTGGCAAGCTCCTCCCCTATTTTGCTATAAATAGGGGGAGGAGTGAACAGGAAAGGGGCTCAGCCTTCTTGGCACTTCGTATTCACTTGAAATTGCTGAGGAAAATTGTTTTCGTGAAGAAAATCCAAGCCGAGGCGCTTCTGTAACGTTTCCGTGGGTAATTACGCCAAGATTTTCAACCGTTCTTCGACATTCATCGTTCGTTCTTCGTTTTCCTTCGGTCTTCAATCGGTAAGTACCCCAAACTGAGCTTTTCAATTTATTCTATGTACTCGTGGTGGTCCCCATTTGTTTCGTGTACTTTTATTCTCGTTTTCATCTACTTTCCGTACCCCCTTTTGACGTGCTTCAGTCATTTATTTAAGTCATTTCTCGCCTAATCAAAAAAAAAATTCCACCGATCATTTGATATGTAATATCCGTTAATTCATGTTAAAATGAAATCTGACCGTTCGGTCTTGTCGTAATCACGCTGGAAATAAAAAAAAGGTAAAATAATAATATAATAATAAAAAAATACCTTTTAGTAAAATAAAGCGAAAAAATCAATCGGACATTTCTCTTTGGGATTTCTCTTTCTTAATTGAATTGACTAATAACTAAAGTGAAACTAAGGCTAAAATCAACCCGCAAAGTCAAGCTCGTCCACAAAAAATCACTAAAAAAGGATTTGAAAGTTTATTATCTCAGTTTTTCTTACCAAGTAAATGGATCATTTTTAAGGTCCAACGCCTTAAAATGATCACCTTCCAAGTAAAAAGAATCGCTTGATTCACCCTTAACAAAGAACTACGTAGGTCTGATTTCCTCTTCGATGGAGGGTACGTAGAAGCAAGAGCCCCGCTTTTGTCGACCTCAAAAAATAAAAAGAAATAAAAGTTAAGGTAACACAATTTCCACAATTCTAAAAAATAAGGCTGTTGTCCTTTGATACAAACGTGAGAGATGCTAATACCTTCCTCAAGCGTAAATACAACTCCCGAACTTGGAATATTCTTTATGACCGGTTTCCTTCGGTTTTTCCGACGTTTTCCACAAATAAACGTTGGTGGTGACTTCGCGCATCTTTCCTCCTTTGGAAAGGGCACCCGTGAGTCTCGCCTCGCTCGCCCGCAAAAGGGCATGTTGCGACAGTTGGCGACTCCATTGGGGACTGTTTTTGTGAGTTAGGCCTATTTTAAAGAATTGTGGAATTGTGAAACTTTGTGTGTGTGTTTGTTGAACTGTGTAAAATGTAATAACTGCTGTCTTTTCTACATTATTACACTGCATTCTAAGCACCCACGGGTTTGAGTAAAAAAGGGGCCCTATTCCCAGGTTCATGGGAATCTAAGGAGTGGAGGTGAATCTATGATCATGCTAGGTCTCCGACTTGCTTGATAATAGTGAAACCTCGTCTAGAGCTTTCTCTCTTTATAATATGTTGTCGCTGGTATTCCATACCGCCACAATATTATTATCTTGAGTGATGATACCTCTAGAAAACAGCCATGTGAGTTATGAATCGTTGGGAGTAGTTATTAGAGACCCCTAGATATTATCCTATAGGTTCCCAAATAAGGGCATAGAGCAAACACGCTCCGTGCCATTTGTTCTCATTCATTCCTCTGCGAATAGCACATAAAATGTAGTTTTGCTAGTGATGTTTTGTTTCTCTAGAGTAATACGTCACTTTTTAATACACACGTTGAGGCCCCATAATGCCTAGAACGTAGTATTAAAAAGATGGATCTTTTTTTATATCGCATATGTAAATTACCCCTTGTTTTGTTTTCTTTCTGTTTTCATGCATGCGCATTGCATCATTCATATGAGAGTCTTGATCCACCCCTTTTTTAGGTAAATGATGGGGACAAATCAAAACGGAAAGAGATTTTATCAAGTCAAGATTAAGGGTCTAGATGTCACCAGCCTTAAGGAGTTGGGACGGTTGATGGGACCCCTCCAAAGGCAAGCCTTTCGCAAAGTGTACGGAAAGATTTTGGATTTGACCGCAGCGGAGGTATTTACGGAAGCTGTTGTATCCCTCGCCCAATACTATGACCAGCCGTTGAGATGCTTCACATTTGGGGACTTCCAAATGGTACCGACCGTTGAAGAATTTGAGGAGATATTAGGATTCCCTCTTGGGGGAAGAAAACCGTATCTTTTCTCCGGGTTTCTTCCCTCCTTGAGTAAGATTGCCATTGTGGTCGGAGATTCGGCAAGAGAGTTGGATCGCATGAAGCAAACTCGAAACGGTGTAGTGGGCCTACCGTGGAAATACTTGGAAGGCAAGGCAAGGGATATGGCAAGTCAAGAAAAGTGGGTCCCGTTTGCGGATATACTAGCTTTGCTAATCTTTGGGGTTGTCCTCTTTCCGAACGTGGACGGTTTGGTGGACCTAGCCGCAATTAATGCTTTCCTTGCATATCACCATAGCAAGGAGAGCCCAGTGGTGGCTATCTTTGATGCAATCCTATCCCGCAAGGGCATTGGGTAGAAGACTCCAAGTAGATTGGGCTAGAGATCCAAGGGAAGGCCCTAGGGTTCTCATGAGCCTTAGGGTAGATTTCGAGCCCATGGGCTAAGTATGAGCCTGCTTATCTTTGTAAATATTAGAATAGGTTTTTCCTTCGGTTGGGCCTTGTATTTTGGCCATTCTAGTAGTATAGGGTTTTAGCCTTGTATTTCGGGGCATTTTGAGTAGTCTTTGTAGTAAGGACTTTTTTTTTTGTATTTTCATGTTTTTTGTCATGGGGGTGAGCTTAGCTATTATTGGGGGTGTGTAGCTAAGTTTTAGCTTCTCATCTCAAGGAGGTGAGCTTAGCTATTAGAGAGGTATGTGTAGCTAAGCTCTAGCTTCTTTAGGAATCTTCTTAAGGAAGCTTCTCAAGGAGGTGAGCTTAGTTATGAGAGGGGTGTGTGTAGCTAAGCTCTAGCTTCTCAAGGAAGTTTTCTCAAAGAAGCTTCTCAAGGAAGTTTTCTCAAGAAAGCTTCTTAAGGAAGTTACCTAGTCTATAAATAGAAGCATGTGTAACACTTTTTGTAACTTTGATGAATGAGAGTCTTGTGAGACACAACTCAAAGTTCAACTTCTCTCCCTTTTTCTTCCTTCAATTTCGTGCTCCCCCCTCTCTCTTTCTCTCCCTCTTTCTTTTCCTCCATTGAAGCATCCTTCCAAGCTTCTTATCCAAGGCTCATCTTGGTGGTGAAGCTCTTTTTTTCCATGGCTTATTCCTTAATGGATGGCGCCTCCTCTCACCTCTTCTCCTTTGTCTTCCGCTGCATCTCCATGGTGAAAAATCACCATTGAAGGACCTCATTGAAGCTCAAAGATCCAGCCTCCATAGAAGCTCCACAAGCAAGCTTCCATCAATCTTGGCGGACTTATTTGATACATTTGACCGAAGGTGCGAGAAGAACAGTGCACGGATTGTCTGCTGCTTACCTACTCTCTGTGTGTGGTTGGTTTCGCACCTATTCCAACAAGACATAAGACACTCGTGTCCGCTTCAAAGTTATCGCTCGTGCGTTGAAAAGAGAAGAGTCGATTGGAACCAACACTTGGCTGGGATAGGAGGCAACACAATCAATTGGTTTCCTCGATGGAAGGAAGGAAAGGAGGGAGTTCTTTTCTCATGTGGGGACTACCCTAACGTTCCGTTGATGGGGACGAGGGGTTGTATTAACTATAATCCCGCACTTGCCATAAGACAGCTAGGGTACCCCATGAGGGGAGCGCCAATGGAAGAGAGCCTCTCGCCTTTCCTTGTGAGAGATTTTGGCGCGCAAAGTCTCAAGGTTGTACAAAAAGTCCACAAGGCATGGAGAAGTCCGTTGAGGAAAGATAAAGAACTTAGGGGCATTCGTAATGGCGTCATCGGTGGTTATCATGAATGGCTAAGAGTTCATACGTGAGGGTTAGATTGGCTCTCCAAGTTGAAAGTTATCGATGATGAGAACTTCGAAGCTCCAGAGGAGGATGAAGAAGTCCAAGCTCTAAAATTAGAGCTAGGGAAGGCAAGACTCGCCAAAGAAAAATTCAAGTCAGCCGCTACTAACATCCGGAAAGAGTGCACCGAGTTACGAGAGGAAAACGCGGCCACTGCAAGAGCCCTTGAACAAGAAACCAAAAGGGCCCACAAGGAGGAACATGGCCGAGATAAATTCCGAGGAGCTTTGTGGGGCAGCAACAATGAGCTCAAGCTTCGGAGAGAGGAAAGGGACCAGTCACGGGTGCATGGCATGATCTTAAAGGAAGAGTTAGCTGCTTGCTCAAGATCCAAAAGGAGTTTGGCTCAACAATTGGAAGCCACAGAGCAAAGCATGCTAGCTATCATAGGGCAGTACAAGGAAGAGTTAAACCAGTCGTTGACCCATGAACAAAAGCTAGTAGAGGATTTCACGCAAGCATACGCCGAGAAGGAAGCAAGAGGGAGGGTGATTGATGCCTTGCATCATGAAGCGACCATGTGGATGGACAGGTTCGCCTTGACCTTGAATGGAAGTCAAGACCTCCCGCGACTACTAGCCAAAGCACAGGCCATCGCTGAAGTGTGTACAGCCCCCGAGGAAATTCACGGGCTAATCAATTACTGTCAACACATGCTAGATTTGATGGCCCATATAATTAGAAACCGTTAGGTTCTGTTGTAACACTTTTGTATGATCTTGGCTAGATAAAAGCTTTGTTCCTTTTTATAAAACGAGAAGTTCTGCAACTCATCACGTTATCTAAAAAAGGGCCTTGAGGTGGATCCAAGTGCTCTGATCATTCATTAGCATATTCATGTTTTGGTGGTGTCATACCCTAATTTCGTCCGGGGATTATTACTTGATGACATCCAACCTTTGGTTAGCCGCTTTGAGATACTTGGTGTCTTTTGTTGCAAAATAAATGAAGTCCCGAGACGTGTCAGAAATCAAAAGGAAGAAGGTTTGCGCGATCCGTGAAATTCCGTAATGTGGCGGAAATCGAAAAGGAGTGTTTTTGCGCAATCCGTGAGTTTCCGTAACTTCTTCGAAAGCTAAAAAAGAGTAAATATATAATCCGTAAGGATTCGTAACCTTGCGGAAGGAAAATAAGTATCGTTACGAAATTCGTAAAGTTTCGTAACGTTACGGAAAAAGAATTACCAAAAAAATAGAAGGGGGTGCATTTAGTAAAAAGGGGGTACAAATAGCAATCTGGCCCACTTGGGCCTTCCAGATCCTTTCTCCAGAAGGTTGTTGCTTCTGGAGGAAGCAACCTTGCTCGCCTGGCCGAGCTGGGTGGCAAGCTCCTCCGCTATTTTGCTATAAATAGGGGGAGGAGTGAAGAAGAAAAGGGTTCAGCCTTCTTGGCACTTCTCCCTCTCTCGAAATTGCTGAGGAAAATTATTTCCGTGAAGAAAATCCAAGCCGAGGCGCTTCCATAACGTTTCCGTAACATTTCCGTGAGTAATTACGCGAAGATTCTCGACCGTTCTGCAAGATTCATCGTTCGTTCTTCGTTTTCTTCAGTCTTCAACGGGTAAGTACCTCAAACCGAGCTTTTTAAATTCATTCTATGTACCCGTGGTGGTCCACATTTTGTTTCATGTATTTTTATTCTCGTTTTCATTTGCTTTTTATACCCCCTTTTGTCGTGCTTAAGCCATTTATTTAAGTCATTTCTCGCCTAATCTAAAAATAAAATAAATTTCCACCGATCGTTTGAATTGTATCATCCGTTAATTTCGATTAAAATGAATTCCGACCGTTCGGTCGTGCCGTAACCACGTTGGAAATCAAAAAAGAGGTAAAATTATAATATAATAATAAAAAAATACCTTTTGGTAAAGTAAAAGCGTAAAATCAATCGGACGTTTTCTCTTTGGGATTTCTCATTCTTAATTGAATTGACTAATAACTAAAGTGAAACTAAGGCTAAAATCAAACTCGCCTAGTCAAGCTCGTCCACAAAAATAGGTATTTTTAAAGTTTATCATTTTAGTTTCTTACTAAGTAAAAAGGATCATTTTTAAGGTCCAACGCCTTAAAATGATCACCCTCAAGTAAAAAATCAATCACTAGATTCACGCATAAGAAAGAACTACGTAGGTCTGATTTCCTCTTCGATGGAGGGTACGTAGGAGCAAAAGCCCCGCTTTTGTCAACCTCAAAAAATAAAAAGAAATAAAGTTAAGGTAACACAATTTCCACAATTCTAAAAAATAGGCTGTTGTCCTTTGAGACAAACGTGAGAGGTGCTAATACCTTCCTCAAACGTAAATACAACTCCCGAACTTAGAATTTTCATTTTGACCGGTTTCCTTCGGTTTTCCCGATGTTTTTTTCCACAAATAAACGTTGGTGGCGACTCCGCGCACCTTTCCTCCTTTGGAAACCGCACCCGTGAGCCTCGCCCTCGCTCGCCCGCGAAGGGCACGTTGCGATAGTTGGCAACTCCACTGGGGACCTTTTTGTGAGTTAGGCCTATTTTATGGAATTGTGGAATTGTGAAACTTTGGGTGTGCTTTTATTGAACTGTGTAAAATGTAAATAACTGTTGTCTATTTCACATTCTTTATACTGTATTCTAAGCACCCACGGGTTTGAGTAAAAAAGGGGCCCTACACCCGGGTTCATGGGAATTTAAGGAGTGGAGGTGAATCTATCATCAT
Organism: Glycine max; assembly: GCF_000004515.6. Classification (NCBI taxonomy): domain Eukaryota; kingdom Viridiplantae; phylum Streptophyta; class Magnoliopsida; order Fabales; family Fabaceae; genus Glycine; species Glycine max. The sequence continues at coordinate 21,384,444 of NC_016091.4, read as the reverse complement.
GCTAGGTCTCCGACTTGCTTGATAATAGTGAAACCTCGTCTAGAGCTTTCTCTCTTTATAATGTGTTGTCGCTGGTATTCCATACCGCCACAATATTATTATCTTGAGTGATGATACCTCTAGAGAACGGCCGTGTGAGTTATAAATGGTTGGGAAGTAGTTATTAGAGACCCCTAGATATAGTCCTATAGGTTCCCGAATAGGGGCAAAGAGCAAACACGCTCCGTGCCATTCGTTCTCATGCATTTTTTGGTAAATAGCACTAGTTTATAGTTTTGCTAGTAATGTTTGGTTTCTTTAGAGTAATACGTAACCTTTTTAATACTACGTTGAGGCGCCATCATGCCCAAAACGTAGCATTAAAGTTAGATCTCTGCAGTCTCGTATGTGTGAATTACCCCTTTGTGTTGTTTTCTTTTTGTTTCATGCATACGCATTGCATCATTCATGTCGGAGTCTTGATCCACCCCTTTTTTAGGTAAATGATGGGGACAAATCAAAACGGCAAAAGGTTTTATCAAGTCAAGGTTAAAAGTCTAGATGTCACCAGCCTCAAGGAATTGGGATGATTGATGGGACCTCTCCAAAGGCAAGCCTTCTGCAAAGTGTACAGAAAGATTCTAGATTTAACCGCAGCGGAGGTATTTACGGAAGCTTTCGTATCCCTCGCCCAATACTATGACCAGCCGTTGAGGTGTTTCACGTTTGGGGACTTCCAAATGGTACCAACTATTGAAGAGTTTGAGGAAATATTAGGATGCCCTCTTGGGGGAGAAAACTGTATCTTTTCTCCAGCATTCTTCCTTCCTTGAGCAAGATTGCAGCTGTGGTTGGAGTTTCAGCAAAAGAGTTGGATCGCATGAAGCAAACTCGGAACGGCGTAGTGGGCCTGCCTCGGAAATACTTGGAAGGCAAGGCAAGGGATATGGCAAGCCAAGAGAAGTGGGGCCCGTTTGCGGATATATTAGCTTTGTTGATTTTTGGGGTTGTCCTCTTTCCGAACGTTGACGGTTTGGTAGACTTAGCCGCCATTGATGCTTTCCTCGTATATCACCATAGCAAGGAAAGTCCAGTGGTGGCTATCTTGGCAGATTTGTTTGACACCTTTGACCGGAGGTGTGAGAAAAACAGTGCACGGATTGTCTGTTGTTTACCCGCTCTCTGTGTGTGGTTGATTTCACACCTATTCCAACAAGACACAAGACACCCGTGTCCGCTTCAAAGTTATCGCTCATGCGCCGAAAAAGGAAGAGTCGATTGGGACCAACATTTGGCGGAGATAGGGGGCTGCGCGATCAATTGGTTTCCTCGTTGGAAGGAAGGCAAGGAAGGAGTTATCTTCTCGTGTGGGGACTACCCTAATGTTCCATTGATAGGGACTAGGGGTTGTATTAATTATAACCCCGCACTCGCCATAAGACAGCTAGGGTATCCCATGAGGGGAGCGCCAACCGAAGAAAGTCTCTCGCCTTTCCTTGTGAGGGATCTAGGCGCGCAAAGTCTCAAGGTGATACAAAGAGTCCACAAGGCGTGGAGAAGTCCGTTGAAGAAAGACAAGGAGCTTAGAGGCATCCGAAATGGCGTCATCGGAGGTTATCATGGATGGCTAAGAATTCACACGCGAGGGTTAGATTGGCTCACCAAATTGAAATTTATCGATGAAAAGAACTTCGAAGCTCCGGAGGAAGATGAAGAAGTCCGAGCTCTAAAACTAGAGCTAGGGAAGGCAAGACTCGCCAAGGAGAAGTTCAAATCAGCTGCTACACACATCCGGAAGGAGTGCACCGAGTTACAAGAGGAAAACGCGGCCACTGCAAGAGCCCTTGAACAAGAAACCAAAAGGGCCCGCAAGGAGGAATATGGCCGAGAGAAATTCCGAGGAGCATTGTGGGGTAGCAACAATGAGCTCAAGCTCTGAAGAGAGGAAAGAGATCAGTCACGAGTGCATGGCATGATCTTAAAAGAAGATTTGGTTGCCTGCGCAAGGTCAAAAAGGAGTTTGGCTCAACACTTGGAAGCCACGGAGCAAAGCATGCTAGCTATCATAGGGCAATACAAAGAAGAATTGAACCAGTCCATGGCCCATGAACAAAAGCTAGTGAAGGATTTTTCACAAGTGTATGCCGAAAAAGAAGCAAGAGGGAGGGTGATTGATGCACTGCATCAAGAAGCGACTATGTGGATGGATAGGTTCGCCTTGACCTTGAATGGAAGTCAAGACCTCCCGCGTCTATTAGCCAAAGCAAAAGCCAAGGCCGAAGTGGGTACGGCCCCCGAGGAGATTCATGGGCTAATCGATTACTGTCAACACATGATAGATTTGATGGCCCACATAATTAGAAACCGTTAGGTTCTTTTGTAATACCTTTGTATAATCTTGGCTAGATGAAAGCTTTGTTCTTTTTATAAAATGAGAAGTTCTGAACTCATCATGTTATCTAAAAACCTTGGGGTGGATCCAAGTGCTCCGATCATCCATTTGCATATTCATGTTTTGGTGGCATACTCACCGTTGTTTATTTCTTTAGGAATTTCATCATAACTAAGAAAACACCAAGGCACCCCTATAACACTCGATCCAGAAAAATGGATAATGAAGAGGGCGTGCAGGAACAGATGAAGGCCGATCTATCGGCCTTAAAAGATCAAATGGCTTCCATCTCGGAGGTCATGTTAAAACTCCAGAAAACCATAGAGGATAAAGCCACGGCAACCGCCTCCAGTACAGTTAGGGAAGCGGAGCCGGTGCTGTAGCCCGCCTTGAATCCGGGCCTAGACAGAAACACGACCGTGTTCGGTCGAAGGTATAGTCTGCAAGCTTATCCTTATGGCCTGCCTCCGGACTTCACCCCCCGTGCTACCCCGGAAGATTTAAGCCAAGCCCCTACTTTCGAGGGGCAACTCCCACCTTATGAAGACTATCCCGGGCAAGACAATGGGGAAGGAGATACCCATCTTGGCCCCCTGCTCCACCTCAAAGATCCGTCCCCCCATGAACTACCCCGACCAAACATAGTCCGCCATATCCCGGCTTCACCCACACCTGTAAAAGAATCTGTTCCATTCGCGGAAGATAAGGGGAAGATGGAGGCGCTTGAAGAGAGGTTAAGAGCAGTCGAGGGCCTTGGCAATTACCCATTCTCGGATTTGGCGGATTTATGTCTCGTGCCCAACATCGTCATCCCTCCCAAGTTCAAAGTACCAGACTTTGATAAGTACAAAGGGACGACATGTCCAAAAGGGCATCTCTGGATGTATTGCCGAAAGATGGGGGCGTATTCCGCAGACGAAAAGTTGTTGGTCCATTTCTTTCAAGACAGCTTGGCTGGAGCAGCAGTGGCATGGTATACCAATCTGGAAGCTTCCCAGATCCGATCATGGAAGGACTTGGCAACTGCCTTCATTAGGCAATACCAGTACAATACGGACATGGCTCCCGATCGGAACCAGCTTCAGGGTATGACTAAACGAGAGCATGAGTCCATTAAGGAATATGCCCAAAGATGGAGAGATCTCGCAGCCCAAGTCGTACCGCCCATGACGGAGAGGGAGATGATCACAATTATGGTAGATACATTACCCACGTTCTACTATGAAAAGCTGATAGGCTACATGCCAGCTAACTTTGCGGATCTCGTCTTCGCCGGAGAAAGGATTGAATTCGGACTACGAAAAAGCAAGTTCGAATATGCTTCCAATATGGCCCCCAACAACAACAGAAGAGCCCCAGTAGGGGGCCCGAGGAAAAAGGAAGGAGACGCCCACGCGGTCACCACCGCCCCAACATGGATGAAAGCACCCCAAAATATCCAAAGCTCATACTAGCCCAATCCCCCAAAATTTTTAATCCGAGCCGGGAATTCCCTCCCGACTCAAGTAAAAGGACCACCCGCAGCAGAAAGAGCGCCGGCCCAACGCACAGCTCCAGCCACACCCCGGCCAGTTAATAATACAGCCCCCGGCGCGACCTATAAATATGCACAGCACCCGCCCCCGAAAGACAACTTCCCTCCTATTCCCATGGCATACTCCGAGTTATGGCCTTCATTATTGGAGAATCATTTGGTGGTGGCCATACCCGGGAAGGTTCTCCACCCACCCTACCCCAAGTGGTATGACCCGGGTGCCAAGTGTGTGTACCATAGTGGAGTTCCCGGACACAATATTGACTCCTGCATCCCGTTCAAGTATAAGGTACAGCACCTGATTAGTGCCGGCTGGCTATCATTTCAGGAGGAAGGCCCAAATGTTAAAACCAACCCGCTAGCTAGTCATGGAGGGGCCAGCGTGAACGCCGTCAAAGAGGATGGGCCATCCAGGCAAAGAGATTAGGAGATGTAGCTACTTCTAGACGCTTCATCTATCAATCACTGCAAGCGGCGTGCATGGTCTCCTGTGGCGGAGGCGAAAGGGACGAATGTTTATTTCACCTCGGGGAGTCGCACGACATGGAAACCTGTCCCGCGGTAGAAGAATTGCTTCAGCGGCTCATGGACTGGGGGCAGCTTGAAGTGTCCATAGGAGGGAGGGAAGAACCACAAATTTGCATGCAGTCGGAAGAGAAGAAGGTTCCTCTAACCCCCAAGGCCCTAGTGATATGTTTTACTAGGAAAGGGACCGGCTCCACACCCATATACCCCCGGACGGCGCCCAAGCCAACGCCATTTGCATATCAAAGTAATAAGGCCGTTCCGTGGAAGTATACCCCTCCCGCGTCCAGCGAAAGAGTTGCAACCGAAGTTGACTACCTGTCAGCTAAGGTAACCAACATCACCGGCCTCAGTGGCGTAACCCGCAGTGGTCGGGTGTTCGCTTCCCCTCACCCGGCGGAATTGTCTTCTAAAGGGAAAGCGCCCATGGTCCAAGAGCCCACAAATGTAGCCACCCCCTCGAAAGAAGTAGATCCTCCAGTGGTAAGAGGGGCTGAAAAGAAAGAAGGTTTTCAAGGAAAAACAGTGACTTTGGAAGAGGCCCATGAGTTCCTCCGCCTCATCCAACAAAGCGAGTTTAAGGTAGTCGAGCAACTAAATAAAACTCCAGCAAGGATCTCCTTGCTTGAACTACTCATAAACTTCGAGCCTCATTGTGCGCTGTTGATGACGGTCCTTAACGATGCCCATGTAGCACATGATATCTCAGTGGAGGGTTTCGAAGGCATCGTTAATCATATAACCACCAACAACTACATCGCGTTTGCGGAAGAAGAGATTCCCGTTGAGGGGAGAGGACACAACAAGGCTCTACATGTGTCGGTGAGATGTATGGACCACGTTGTCGCAAAGGTACTTATCGACAATGGATCGAGTTTAAATGTAATGCCGAAGACCACTTTGGAAAAGCTTCCTTTTAGTGCGTCACGTTTAAAACCGAGCTCGATGGTGGTACGAGCCTTTGATGGTACTCGGCGGGAAGTAATGGGGGAAATCGACATTCCCATTCAGATAGGCCCCCACACTTGCAATGTGGTGTTTCAAGTAATGAATATAAATCCCGCCTATAGCTGCCTCTTGGGAAGACCTTGGATTCATGCCCTGGGAGTGGTCCCTTCAACGCTTCACCAGAAATTGAAGTTCGCAGTGGGTGGACTTTTAGTGATAGTGTCGGGTGAAGAGGATATGTTAGTGAGCTGCCCTTCCTCCGCACCGTACGTGGAAACGGCGGAAGAATCATTGGAAACGGCTTTCCAATCCTTTGAGGTGGTGAGCTGCGCCTCGGTGGAACCAAGTTTGTCGCTGCCTTCTCTCTCCAACGCGGCCATAATGGTGGCGCGTGTTATGCTCAGGAACGGATTTGAGCCCGGAATGGGTCTAGGCAAGGACTGCCTCGGGAATGCCGACGTGGTCGATATCAAGTGAAATCCATACAAGTATGGATTAGGGTATGAACCCGGGATGCCGGGGAGGAGGAACGTGCCGTCAAGATTTCGGGCGGATAGGGTATGGCCCGGCCGTATTAGCCAGTGTTTCACCAGCGCTGGAATGGTGTCCGAGGAGGAGGTGGCAGCAATAGAAGAGGAGTTCCCTCAAGACCCACCAAGTTTTGTGCAACCATGCCACCCCGATTCCCAAGTGGGGAACTGGCGCGTGATAAGCCAGTCAGAAGTCTATACCGCTGATTCAATGTAATTAGAGCCTATAGATTTCCTTTCTCTTCTGTTTTGTGAAACCTACCTTATTAAATAAACGAAGAGATCTTGTTTCATCTGTTGTTGCGGTCCCACCTTTTCTCATATCATTTTGCATTTTTTGTGTCTTTTGTCTTGTTTGGTATAGATATGAGGGTCGATTCTTTGAGGATCCTAACAACGAGGGTTTGACAATCGATTTCGATCAAGATATAAGCCAAACGATAAACGAGGAAGAGGAAGAGGACGTCCTGTCACCTGAGTTGGAGAGGTTGGTCGCTCAGGAAGAACGTGAAATGAAGCCTCACCAAGAAGAAACCGAATTGGTAAACTTGGGGACCACGGAGGAAAAGAAAGAGGTAAAGGTAGGAACTGGTATGACCGCGCCTATCCGCCAAGGCTTGATAACCCTTCTTGAAGAGTATCAAGATGTCTTTGCGTGGTCATATCAAGACATGCCCGGTCTGGATTCCGACATTGTGCAGCATAAGTTGCCTTTGAATCCTGGGTCTTCTCCGGTTAAGCAAAAGTTACGAAGAATAAAACCCGAGATGTCTTTAAAAATTAAAGAAGAAGTAAGGAAGCAGTTTGATGCAGGATTCTTAGCTGTGGCACGGTACCCAGAGTGGGTGGCCAACATTATCCCAGTCCCGAAAAAGGACGGCAAGGTTCGAATGTGTGTAGACTACCGGGAGTTGAACCGAGCCAGTCCTAAAGACAATTTTCCCCTGCCACACATTGATATATTGGTAGATAATACAGCCAAATTCGCCCTTTTCTCATTTATGGATGGTTTCTCGAGGTATAATCAAATAAAGATGGCACCCGAAGATGTAGAGAAGACCACTTTCGTCACCCTATGGGGGACATTCTGCTATAAAGTGATGGCCTTCGGGTTGAAAAACGCTGGGGCAACCTATCAGCGTGCCATGGTGGCATTGTTCCATGATATGATGAATAAGGAAATAGAGGTCTACGTAGATGACATGATTGCTAAGTCTCGGACTGAGGACGAACACCTTGTCAATCTGCGTAAGCTGTTTGGAAGATTGCGGAAATACCAATTAAAACTGAACCCAACCAAATGCACCTTTGGGGTGAAGTCAGGGAAGTTGCTAGGATTTATCGTAAGTTAGAAAGGGATAGAGATAGATCCCGAGAAAGTAAAGGCCATCCTTGAAATGCCAGAACCACGCACGGAGAAGCAGGTTCGAGGGTTTTTAGGCAGGTTGAATTATATCGCGAGATTTATCTCGCAACTCACCCCTACCTGTGAGCCCATGTTTTAGATTTTACGTAAGAACCAGGCGGTCCTGTGGAACAGTGACTGCCAAGAGGCCTTCGAGAAGATCAAACAGAGTCTCGCGAATCCCCCGGTGCTCAGCCACCTGTAACAGGAAGACCTCTTTTCCTGTACATGACCGTGTTGGACGAGTCTATGGGGTGCGTGTTGGGTCAGCATGATGATTCTGGGAAAAAGGAGCAAGCCATCTACTATCTGAGCAAGAAGTTTACCGCATGTGAGATGAATTACTCAATGCTGGAAAGGACATGTTGTGCTCTGGTATGGGCATCACATCGGCTTAGGCAGTACATGCTCAGCCACACCATGTGGCTTATTTCCAAAATGGATCCTGTGAAGTACATCTTTGAGAAACCGGCCCTCACGGGACGAATCGCTAGGTGGCAGGTACTGTTATCTGAATTTGATATCGTTTACGTCACCCAAAAAGCGGTAAAACCGGCCCTTAGTGGATTATTTGGCCCAGCAACCCCTCCAGGATTATCGACCGATGCACCCCGAGTTCCCAGATGAAGATATCATGGCCCTGTTTGAAGAGAAGCGGATGCACGAGGACATAGACAAATGGATTGTTTGCATCGATAGGGCATCGAATGCTTTGGGCCACGGAGTAGGGGCAGTCCTTGTATCCCCGGATGATCAGTGTATTCCTTTCACGGCTAGGTTAGGTTTTGATTGTACCAACAATATGGCCGAGTACGAAGCATGCGCCCTCGGGGTTCAGGCGGCCATTGATTTTGATGTAAAACTACTCAAGGTGTATGGAGACTCAGCTTTGGTGATACGCCAGTTGAAAGGAGAATGGGAAACTAAGGATTCGAATTTGATACCCTATCAAACTCACATCTTGAGGTTAGCCAAGTACTTTGACGACATTTCTTTCCACCACATACCTCGGGAAGAGAATCAAATGGCTGATGCATTAGCCACCTTGGCATCCATGTTTCAACTCGCCCCACACGGGGATCTGCCGTACATCGAATTCAAATCTCAAGGCAGGCCGGCATATTGTTATGCAATAAAGGAAGAGCGGGATGGGAAACCGTGGTATTTCGACATCAAGCAGTATGTCGAGAACAAAGAATACCCACCAGGGATTTCTGACAATGACAAAAGAACGTTGAGGAGATTGGCTACTGGTTTCTTTGTAAGTGGTACCATCCTGTACAAACGAAACCACGACATGACCCTCCTACGATGCGTAGATGCCAAAGAGGAGAACTTCATGATTGAGGAGATCCACGAGGGTTCCTTTGGGACGCATGCCAATGGGCATGCTATGGCTAGAAAGATCCTTAGGGCCGGTTATTATTGGCTCACCATGGAAAGCGATTGCTGCGCTCATGTCAGGAAATGTCATAAATGTCAGGCATACGCGGACAATGTCAATGTTCCGCCACATCCTCTGAATGTTATGTCTGCCCCTTGGCCCTTTTCCATGTGGGGAATAGATGTCATTGGGGCCATCGAACCCAAAGCGTCGAACGGTCACCGCTTCATTCTTGTGGCGATAGATTACTTCACCAAATGGGTCGAAGCAGCTTCTTATACTAATGTCACAAAGAATGTGGTAGTTAGATTCATAAAGAAGGAGCTGATTTGCCGATACGGACTCCCCAGGAAGATCATTACTTACAATGGCACCAATCTGAACAATAAGATGATGCAGGAAATGTGCGAGGACTTCAAGATCCAGCATCATAACTCTACCCCTTATCGGCCAAAGATGAATGGGGCTGTAGAGGCTGCGAATAAGAATATTAAGAAGATTGTTCAAAAGATGACAGTGTCATACAAAGATTGGCATGAGATGTTGCCTTTCGCCCTACACGGATACAGAACCTCGGTACGAACTTCTACTGGGGCAACGCCGTATTCCTTGGTTTATGGGATGGAAGCAGTGCTCCCATTTGAGGTAGAGGTTCCTTCTCAGAGGATAATGGCGGAGTCAGGCCTAGAAGAGTCAGAATGGGCTCAAGCACGCTACGACCAACTTAACCTTATTGAAGGTAAGCATTTGGCCGCCATGAGCCATGGGCGTTTGTATCAACGAAGGATAAAGAACGAATTCGACAAGAAGGTACGCCCGCGCAAGTTCAACGAGGGGGACCTTGTGCTGAAGAAGATGTCCCACGCTGTTAAAGATAATCGAGGCAAGTGGGCCCCGAATTATGAAGGACCTTTCGTGGTAAAAATAGCTTTTTCTGGGGGTGCTCTGATACTCACCCACATGGATGGCGAGGAGTTGCCTTCGCCCGTGAACTCCGATGTAGTTAAACGATATTACGCTTGAAATCTGGGGCAATCGAGAGGACCGTTGCATGTTCTTTTAATTCTGAGTTTTTGTTCTTCTTGGTTTCCTCCAGGGATCTTCTTCTTCTGTATTTGTCTCGTTCCTTTAAAAGAAGAAAAGATGGGCGAGGTTTTAGTCCTCCCTTTGTTTTCAAACCTTGTGTTTAGATTTGTTATAACTTGAGCCCTCTTCGCTCGGTGTATGGGGGTGCCCCAAACACTTATTTAAAATTGAATCTAACCAGCCCTTACTAAAAGAAAGTCATCGCATTAGGAACATTCATACATGCACATGCACATGCATATCTTGTGATAGCAAGGATCAGAATTGTCTCAGGCCACGGTCAAAAGTCAAGACAAGTCAATGGCAGAAATCAACCAAGGTAAGACGATGACCGGTCACAATTGGTCGCATATCATTTGGCTCATACTTGCAGGTACTTAGGGATGGAAGCGAATGAAGGATAGGATCGCGACCAACCAAGGGCCACCCCTTCCCGACGCTGAACAAGCAGAGAACGTCGCTACAAGGCAGCCCAGTATCCTTTGCATTCACAGTTTCTTTTACTATTGTTTGTTTTAAATAAGTAATCGACGCCTAATTCTAATTTAAGTAGGTTCAAGTGGGCAAACGCTAACCCATAAGGAAGGAGGGAACATGGTTAATGTTCCCCTCAAAAAAAAAATGTGTGGCAGGTTAGCTCGCCTGGGCGAGCTGAGCTCGCCTGGGCGAGCAACCCCTGCATTCAAAATATAAAAACGAGGGAGGGGAACGTTTTTGCATCAAAAAAAACTCCCCCCCCCCCCTCATTCAAAAGAGAGAACACGAAGGCTTGCGGTTCTTGCTCCCTCAAGCCACTTTTGGTTGCCTTTTGCTTTCATTTTTGGTGTTATAATTCACTCCAACAAGTAAGTATTCAATCCTTGATGTTTTTAGCTTCCCATTGGTATATTTTCTTCATCTTTTGGTGCTCCAAATTGTGAGAATGTGCTTGTATTTGTGGGGCAGTTTTGGTTTGTATTTATGCTTGTTTTCTTGAATTAAGGATTTTAATGAGAAGGCCTTAGGCCTATGCTGTATTCTGAAGCAATGGGGCATGCCACATTGTCCCCATCCTCTTGCAATTTGTGTCCAAACGTGTGCCCACCAAGTGCTCGGTGAAATGCCCCAATGATATATGAATATGATTTTGCAAAATTGGGATGATGGGACTATTTCTTATATGTAGGTACAGCATAGGAGATTCAAAATAGGTGCCCAAATGCAATTCCAAGCTTAGGAACCCAAACTTGTAGTTTCAATACAAGGAAACATGCTTATGGCTAGGAACCCAAAATTTGGTTTTTGAATTAGAAAAGCATAAAATAGGGACTTGCTTGTAAGAATTTGGGCTGCCCCATGATTGGTACTTTGCACCTAAGTAACGTGAGAAATGCTTTTCAATAGTGTGTATACATAGGTAAATATAAAGGGCATGAAATTCTTTGCAAAGGGTGAAGGAATATTGAGGTCACTTCCTAAATGAATGTATGATAGCACGGGATTCCCTTTTGAATGCAAGTATGTGCATAATGTAAATATCTTGTCAATATGCATAAGTGTGAGTGAAACAATGAAAGTTTGTATGGTACATATATTTCGAGTGTGTGTAGGTAGTTTGTGATAGCAAATGTTTAGGACATAGTTAAGTGTAAATTTTGACGCAATGCCTTAAGCGTGAGAATGTGTGTTCTTTTCAAATGCATATATATGTATGACAATTAGGATGTGTTGGACGGCCTCTATGTTGATATAAATAGTAGGATATTCTACACATACGCATGTGCATAAATGTGTTACTTTAAACGTGCGCATGAGTTCGTTCTAAACCGGAGGGATTAGCATGACATTTTTTGCGTTAAGACAAGCATTATCTTGTAAAACTAACTTCTAAATGTTTGTTCTCGCAGGAAATGGCCCCGAGGAAGCTTGCCTCAAAGAGATCTAGGAAGGATAAAGCGGCTGAAGGAACCAGTTCCACTCCCGAATATGACAGCCACCGCTTTAGGAGCGCTGAACACCAGCAGCGCTTCGAGGCCATCAAGGGATGGTCATTTCTCCGGGAGCGACGCGTCCAGCTCAGGGACGACGAGTATACCGATTTCCAGGAAGAGATAGTTCGCCGGCGGTGGGCATCACTCGTCACCCCCATGGCCAAGTTCGATCCTGGGTGAGGGGTCAATGGATCCCGTTTGATGCAGATGCTATCGGCCAGCTCCTGGGATATCCTTTAGTGTTGGAAGAGGGTCAGGAGTGCGAGTATGGTCATAGGAGGAACCGGTCCGATGGGTTCGACGAGGAGGCCATCGCCCAGTTGCTATGTATACCGGGGCAGGATTTTGCCCGGACTGCTACCGGGAGACGGGTGCGGATCATGCGCACCAACATGACCACCCTGACTCAGATTTGGATGACTTTGCTGCTCAGCAACATCCAGTCCAGCGACCATAATTCCGACCTCCCCCTACCAAAGTGTCAGCTGGTGTACGCCATCCTGACGCGGATGAGCATTCACGTGGCTCAGCTAATCGCTGATGTCATCTATATATTTGCAGGTATGGCGCCTACCAGGCACCCTCTGGACCCGGATAAGTCCAATAGGGCCCTGGGATTTCCCGCCTTGATCACAGGACTCTCCCAGTCGTTCGGAGTCCCTATCGCACCTAGCAAGGTGATTCGGCCGCCCATCACCCGAGCTTTTATTGAGAAGTATTGCACGCAGAGACAGGTCCAGGGGGATGCTCCACAGGCCGCAGATGCGCCGCCACCTCATCAGGCCGGTCCAGCCGGATTGTTTGATACGGAGCAGTATTTGCGGCATTTGGTTCGCCAGCAGGCGGCCAACCACCGGGCACATGTACAGACCCATGATTGTCTTTATCAGATGAGCCTCAGCCTGCAGAGCCAGGGCTTTACTTCTTTTCCGTGCCCTACTCCGGACCAGTTCAGGGCAGAGGTCGCATGGCCTGGAGATTGGCCTGAGGCCCGGGCAGGAGAGGCGCTAGCAGAGGCACCAGCAGAGGCTCCCGACGAGGCAGATGAGGCCCGCGAGGACGAGGAGATGACCGATTTACTTGATTTCTTAGGAGGGAGTGGAGCCACATGATTGGGAGATCCCTTGATCCATATTTATTTTTGTTTCCATTTGTATTTTTCTGTTACATATCATCTTGTTTTTGTTTGACTAAAGGACTAACGTTTGTTTCATGTTTTGACTTTTGTTTTGTACATACATATCGTTTGAGTTGTTACATCGGTACTTGTTTCATTGTTGTCAATAATGTTTGTTGAAATTCCGGAACCGTGTAGAGTTTTTTTTTTCATTTAGGAACGTCGTCCTAAAAATAAAATGAACCAAAAAATCCTAATAAAAAGAAAGAAGCGTTGTGAATAAAAGTCATGTTCATAGAGAAAAGAAAAAGGTTTTTATTTATACATATATGTAAAAGGAAAATGTGTATAGAAGGTTTTTGTGTGTAAATGATGCGTGGAAAGGAATTCTTGTGTGTATGAGCAACGAGTGTGTATGAAGAAACTTTTGTGTGAACTATAAGTGTGTGTTGGGAAAAATGAAAAATCTTTGAATGTAAATAAGGTTTGTATATAGACCGTGTGACGTAAAGAGAAGAGTTCTAATGCGTGTATAGAAAAAGTTTGTCATGTATAAAAATATAGATGTACAAAGAAAGGTTTTCCTCATAAAGGACCACAGGTGTATAATTTTAAGTGAACATATATAAAAATAAAAAAAAAGTAAAAAGAAAGAAAGACCGCGAAGGTCGACATGTTATAGTTAAGAAGTATAAATCATTCGTAAAGAGCAAACACATCTTCTGGAAACGAGGGACTGATGCTAAGAGTTTATTTTTCGGAATAAACCGAGATAAGAATAGATGAATGCATTGAACTGATGAAAGAGCATAACTTGGAAACATTGGGTCTGTCTGGGTAAATTCCCAACCGTAGTGTCACAATGCCATAAACGGGATGCTTGAGGGCCCACCTGGCTGTAGCCATGACTAATTTTGCACGTTGTTTTCAAATCATCATTGTCACGCGTGCCTTATGGAATAATGTGGAAGTTCGGCCCGAGACCGACACCTTGACACCCAAATTTGATTTTCCCCAGATATCAAGATTGGGTTCCCACGATAAAAGACCCCATTGAAACACAACCTTAGACCTTTTTGAACCTTGGCCTATAAAAAAGAATCCTCATTCCTTCCCCCAAAGCAAAGGACAGCGGAATCTCCTCTAGGGAGAGCGAATAGAATGCTAAAACCCGATTTTCCAAAGAAAGGGATGGGAAAGGAAAAGTGAAAAGAAAGAAAAGGGAGAAATGGAAAGAAAGAAAAAAAAAGGGAGAGAGATGAAAATAAAGAAAAGAACAGAAGAAAGGAAAGAAGGATTCCCGATCAAAGATCGAAAGGAAGTAAAAAGGGAAAAGAAGCAATTCTCGATCAATGAAAGAAAGAGGAAAGAAATTCTTCAAGCCAGATTGCCACTCAAAATCATTCTCGACTGGCAATATCCCACCCCACATGAACAAAGAGGAAAAGACCAAAACACCCAGCTTCCTCTCCAAAAACACTAACCTCGAGAAAATCCTATTGGTCCATGATCGTACGTTTGATCTTTGATTCGATAGGAAGTCGCGTGCAAAATAAAGTCATAGTGCAGTTATGGTTTGGGAATAGGATAAAACACTTGCCTTGTGAGTTTTATACACTATGAGTGATTTATTTTCAGCTTAGCCCGATGTTTCCCCTGCATGTTCATTTGAAAGCTAAAAGTTGACATCCTACCCTTCATTCTCAGTTACAAGGAAGATTACCCTTGGCACAAGTATATTGTTTCTCTAAGATGTGGTGCTCTCGCGAATGATTTATTTTTCTTTGCAAAAAGCATGTTATCCTTTTAAGTGGAAAAACCCGGTGGACCGTTCGGTCCTGCCAACACCCTTTTTCGGAGCCCCATGAATGTTATTGCCTAGCGCTGTTCATGTGTCCTCCACTTTCGAGTTTGGAGTTGTGTTTCATGATTGCCTAAGTGCGGACCCTCAAGGCAATCCTCTATTCTCACCCTTTTTCGGAGCCCCATGAACGTTATTGCCTAGGGCTGTTCATGTGTCCTCCACCTTCGAGTTTGGAGCTATGTTTCATGATTGCCTAAGTGCGGACCCTCAAGGCAATCCTCCATTCTCACCCTTTTTCGGAGCCCCATGAACGTTATTGCCTAGGGCTGTTCATGTGTCCTCCACTTTCGAGTTTGGAGCTGTGTTTCATGATTGCCTAAGTGCGGACCCTCAAGGCAATCCTCCATTCTCACCCTTTTTCGGGGCTCCATGAATTGCGTTTTCATTCATGTGTCCTCCACTTTCGAGTTTGGAGCTGTGTTTCATGATTGCCTAAGTGCGGACCCTCAAGGAAATCCTCCATTCTCCCCCTTTTTTAGAGCCCCATGAATGTTATTGCCTAGCGCTGTTCATGTGTCCTCCACTTTCGAGTTTGGAGCTGTGTTTCATGATTGCCTAAGTGCGGACCCTCAAGGCAATCCTTCATTCTCACCCATTTTTGGAGCCCCATGAATGTTATTGCCTAGCGCTGTTCATGTGTCCTCCACTTTCGAGTTTGGAGCTGTGTTTCATGATTGCCTAAGTGCGGACCCTCAAGGCAATCCTCCATTCTCCACCTTTTTTCGGAGCCCCATGAATGTCATTGCCTAGCGCTGTTCATGTGTCCTCCATTATCAAGCGCGAAGCCTCTGGTGACTGGGAAACACGTTATTCTGTTGTTTTCCGGATCGGTTCCTTCGCCAAATATGTGTATATGTATATTATATTCGTTGTTCTTGTTGTTGTTTGTATTTTGTTTTGTGCAGAAGAAAAAAAGAAGGAGTAGAGACGAGAGTCGTCATCACGGAAAGGGCAGGACGGACGAAATCAGTGTCCTATCTTTGCTTTCCTCTTATCTCCGATGAGAGGTAAGTAAAGAGGGGCAACTGTCATACCCTAATTTCGTCCGGGGATTATTACTTGATGACATCCAACCTTTGGTTAGCCGCTTTGAGATACTTGGTGTCTTTTGTTGCAAAATAAATGAAGTCCCGAGACGTGTCAGAAATCAAAAGGAAGCAGGTTTGCGCGATCCGTGAAATTCCGTAATGTGGCGGAAATCGAAAAGAGGTGTTTTTGCGCAATCCGTGAGTTTCTGTAACTTCTTCGAAAGCTAAAAAAGAGTAAATATATAATCCGTAAGGATTCGTAACCTTGCGGAAGGAAAATAAGTATCGTTACGAAATTCGTAAAGTTTCATAACGTTACGGAAAAAGAATTACCAAAAAAATAGAAGGGGGTACAAATAGCAATCTGGCCCACTTGGGCCTTCCAGATCCTTCCTCCAGAAGGCTGTTGCTTCTGGAGGAAGCAACCTTGCTCGCCTGGGTGAGCTGAGCTTGCCTGGGCGAGCTGGGTGGCAAGCTCCTCCCCTATTTTGCTATAAATAGGGGGAGGAGTGAAGAAGAAAAGGGTTCAGCCTTCTTGGCACTTCTCCCTCTCTCGAAATTGCTGAGGAAAATTATTTCCGTGAAGAAAATCCAAGCCGAGGCGCTTTCGTAACGTTTCCGTAACGTTTCCGTGAGTAATTACGCGAAGATTCTCGACCGTTCTGCAAGATTCATCGTTCGTTCTTCATTTTCTTCAGTCTTCAACGGGTAAGTACCTCAAACCGAGCTTTTTTAATTCATTCTATGTACCCGTGGTGGTCCACATTTTGTTTCATGTATTTTTATTCTCGTTTTCATTTGCTTTTTATACCCCCTTTTGACGTGCTTAAGCCATTTATTTAAGTCATTTCTCGCCTAATCTAAAAATAAAATAAATTTCCACCGATCGTTTGAATTGTATCATCCGTTAATTTCGGTTAAAATGAATTCCGACCGTTCGGTCGTGCCGTAACCACGTTGGAAATCAAAAAAGGGGTAAAATAATAATATAATAATTAAAAAAATACCTTTTGGTAAAGTAAAAGCGAAAAATCAATCGGACGTTTTCTCTTTGGGATTTCTCATTCTTAATTGAATTGACTAATAACTAAAGTGAAACTAAGGCTAAAATCAAACTCGCCTAGTCAAGCTCGTCCACAAAAATAGGTTTTTTTAAAGTTTATCATTTCAGTTTCTTACTAAGTAAAAAGGATCATTTTTAAGGTCCAACGCCTTAAAATGATCACCCCTCAAGTAAAAAATCAATCACTTGATTCACGCATAAGAAAGAACTACGTAGGTCTGATTTCCTCTTCGATGGAGGGTACGTAGGAGCAAAAGCCCCGCTTTTATCGACCTCAAAAAATAAAAAGAAATAAAGTTAAGGTAACACAATTTCCACAATTCTAAAAAATAGGCTGTTGTCCTTTGAGACAAACGTGAGAGGTGCTAATACCTTCCTCAAACGTAAATACAACTCCCGAACTTAGAATTTTCATTTTAACCGGTTTCCTTCGGTTTTCCCAATGTTTTTTCCACAAATAAACGTTGGTGGCGACTCCGCGCACCTTTTCTCCTTTGGAAAGCGCACCCGTGAGCCTCGCCCTCGCTCGCCCGCGAAGGACACGTTGCGACAGGTGGCATACTCACCATTGTTTGTTTCTTTAGGGAACTCACCATAACTAAGAAAGCGCAAAGGCACCCCTGTAACACTCGATCCAGAAAAATGGATAATGAAGAGGGAGTGCAAGAGCAGATGAAGGTCGACCTATCGGCCTTAAAAGATCAAATGGCTTCTATCACGGAGACCATGCTAAAGCTTCAGAAAACTATAGAAGATAATGCCACGGCGGCCGCCTCCAATACAGCTAGGGAAGCGGAACCGGTGCTACAGCCCACAATAAACTCGGGCCGAGATAGAAACACGACGGTGTTCGGTCGGAGGTAGAGTCCTCAAGCTTACCCTTATGGTTTGCCTCTGGACTTCACTCCCCGTACCGCTCCAGACGATTTGAGCCAAGCCCCTACCTTCGAGGGGCAACTCCCTCCTTATGCCGACTATCCCCTGCAAGAAGACGATGAAGAAGATGCCCATCTAGGCTCTCTACTTCCCCCCAAGGATCCGGCCCCCCATGAATTGCCCCAACCAAACATAGTCCGCCATGTCCTGTCTCCACCCGCACCCATTAAAGAATCCGTTCCCTTTGCAAAAGATAAGGGAAAGATTGATTTACTTGAAGAGAGGCTGAGGGCGGTAGAAGGCCTCGGCAACTACCCGTTCTCGGATTTTGTGGATCTGTGTCTGGTACCTGACATCGTCATCCCTCCCAAGTTTAAAGTACCAGATTTTGATAAATACAAAAGGACGACATGTCCAAAAGGACATCTTCAGATGTATTGCCGGAAGATGGGGGCATATTCTACGGAAGAAAAGTTGTTGATGCATTTCTTTCAAGACAGCTTAGTCGGAGCAACAGTGGCATGGTATACTAATCTGGAAGCTTCTCAGGTCTGGTCATGGAAAGACTTGGCAACTGCCTTCATTAGGCAGTACCAATACAACACGGATATGGCTCCTGATCGAAACCAGCTTAAGAGCATGACCAAGCGAGAACATGAGTCCATTAAAGAATATGCCCAAAGGTGGAGAGACCTCGCAGCCCAAGTCGTCCCGCCCATGACTGAGAGGGAGATGATCACAATTATGGTAGATACGTTGCCTACGTTCTACTATGAGAAGCTGATAGGATACATGCTAGCTAACTTTGCGGATCTCGTCTTCGCCGGAGAAAGGATCGAGTCCGGACTAAGAAAAGGCAAGTTTGAATATGCCTCCAACGTTGCCCCCAACAACAACAGAAGATCCCCAGTGGTGGGCACGAGGAAAAAGGAAGGAGACACCCACGCGGTCACCACCGCCCCAACATGGATGAAAGCGCCCCAAAATGTCCAAAACTCATACCAGCACAACCCCCCGAACTTTTCGATCCGAGCCGGGAGTTCCCTCCCAACTCAAGTGAAAGGACCTCCCGCAACAGAAAGAACGCCTGCCCAATACATAGCTCTAGCCACACCCCGGCCAGCCAATAATACAACTCCTGGCGTGAGCTATAATAATGCACGGCGCACCCCTCCGAGAGATGATTTCTCTCCTATTCCCATGGCTTACTCCGAGTTGTGGCCTTCATTATTGGAAAATCATTTGGTGGTGGCCATACCCGGGAAGGTCTTCCAGCCACCATACCCCAAGTGGTACAACTCGGATGCCAAGTGTGCATACCATAGTGGAGCTCCCGGACACAACATTGACTCCTGCCTGCCGTTCAAATATAAGGTGCAACACCTAATAAACGCCAGCTGGCTATCATTCCAAGAGGAGGGTCCCAACGTTAAAACCAATCCACTGGCCAGTCATGGAGGGGCTAGCGTAAACGCCATCGAAAAGGATGGGCTGTCAGGGGCAAAGAGATTAGAAGATGTGGCTACATCTAGACGGTTCATCTACCAGTCGCTGCAAGCGGCATGCATGGTCTCTCATGGCAGAGACGAAAGGGACGAATGTTTATTTCATCTCGGGGAATCGCACGACATGGAAACCTGTCCCGCGGTGGAAGAATTTCTTCAGCGGCTCATGGATTGGGGGCACCTCGAAGTGTCCAAATGAGGGAGGGAAGAACCACAGATTTGCATACAGTCGAAAGAAAAGAAGGTTCCCCCAACCCCCAAAGCCCTAGTAATATGTTTCACTAGGAAAGGGACCGGCTCCACGCCCATGTACCCCCGCACAGCGCCCAAGCTGATGTCGTTTTCATATCAAAGCAATAAGGACGTTCCGTGGAAGTATACCCTTCCCGCTTTTGGAGAAAGAGTTGCAACCGAAGTTGACTCCTTGTCGGCCAAGGTGACCAACATCACCGGCCTCAGTGTAGTAACCCACAGTGGCTAAGTGTTCGCTCCCCCTCATTCGGCGGAATTGCCCTCCAAGGGGAAGCGCCCATGGTCCAAGAGCCCACAGACGTAGCCACCCCCTCGAAAGAAGTGGATCCTCCAGTGGTAAAAGGAGCTGAAAAGAAAGAAGGTCTTAAAGGAAAGACGGTGACTTTGGAAGAGGCTCATGAGTTCCTTCGTCTCATCCAAAAAAGTAAGTTTAAAGTAGTTGAGCAACTGAATAAAACTCTGGCAAGAATCTCTTTGCTCGAATTGCTCATAAACTTCGAGCCTCATTGTGCACTGTTGATAAAAGTCCTCAACAAAGCCCATGTAGCACACGACATCTCAGTTGAGGGTTTTGAAGGCATTGTTAATCATATAACCACCAATAACTATATCGCGTTTGCGGAAGAAGAGATTCACGTTGAGGGGAGAGGGCACAATAAGGCTCTACATGTGTCTGTCAGATGTATGGACCATGTTGTCGTGAAGGTACTCATCGACAATGGTTCAAGTTTAAATGTGATGCCAAAGACCACCTTGGAGAAGCTTCCTTTTAGTGCGTCACGTTTAAAACCAAGTTCGATGGTGGTATGAGCCTTTGACGGTAGTCGGCGGGAAGTGATGGGGGAAATCGACATCCCTATTTAGATAGGCCCCCGCACTTGCAATGTGGTTTTTCAAGTGATGGACATAAATCCCGCCTACAGCTGCCTCTTGGGGAGACCTTGGATTCATGCACTGGGAGTGGTCCCTTCCACGCTTCACCAGAAATTGAAGTTCGCGGTTGGTGGACTTTTGGTGATAGTGTCAGGCGAAGAGGATATGTTGGTGAGCTGCCCTTTCTCCGCACCATATGTAGAAGCAGTGGAAGAATCGTTGGAAACAGCTTTCCAATCCTTCGAGGTGGTGAGTTGTGCCTTTGTGGAAACGAGCCCGTTGTTACCTTCTCTCTCTAATGCGGCCATAATGGTGGCACGGGTGATGCTCAAGCATGAATATGAGCCCGGAATTGGTATGGGCAAGGACGGCCTCGGGAATGCCGACGTGGTCGATATTAAGGGAAACCCGTACAAATATGGGTTAGGGTATGAACCCGGGATGTCAGGAAGGAGGAATGCGCCGTCAAGACTCCAGGCAGATAGGGCATGGCCCGGCCATGTTAGCCAGTGTTTCACCAGTGCTGGAATAATGTTTGAGGAAGAGGTGGCAGCAATAGGAGAGGAGTTCCCTCAAGACCCGCCAAATTTCATGCGACCATGCCATCCCGATTCCCAAGTGGGGAACTGGCGCGTAATAAGCCAGTCAGAGGTCTATACCGATGATTCAATGTAATTAGAGGCTATAGATTCCTTTCTCTTTTGTTTTGTGAAACCTACCTTATTAAATAAACAAAGAGATCTTGTTTCATCTGTTCTTGCAGTTCCGCCTTTTCTCATATCATTTTGCATGTTTTTTGTTTCTTTTTGATTGGTAAAGATATGAGGGTCGAGTCATTGAGGACCCTGCCGACGAGGGTTTGACAATCGATTTTAACCGAGATGTGAGCCAAACGATAAACGAAGAAGAGGAAGAGGACGTCCTTTCACCAGAGTTGGAGAGGTTGATCGCTCAGGAAGAACGTGAAATGAAGCCTCACCAAAAGGAAACCGAACTGGTAAACTTAGGGACCGGAGAGGGAAAGAAAGAAGTAAAAGTAGGAACTGGTATGACCGCACCTATCCGCCAAGGCTTGATAACCCTTCTTGAAGAATATCAAGACGTCTTTGCGTGGTCCTACCAAGACATGCCCGGTCTGGACTACGACATTGTGCAGCATAAGTTGCCATTGAATCCTGGGTCTTCCCCGGTTAAGCAAAAGCTACGAAGGATGAGACCTGAAATGTCTTTAAAGATCAAAGAAGAAGTGAGAAAGCAGTTCGATGCGGGTTTCTTAGCTGTAGCTCGATACCCGGAGTGGGTGGCCAACATTGTCCCGGTCCCAAAAAAGGACGGCAAAGTGCGAATGTGCGTAGACTATCGAGACTTAAACCGAGCCAGTCCTAAAGACAATTTTCCCCTGCCACACATTGATATATTGGTAGATAATACCGCCAAGTTCGCCCTTTTCTCTTTTATGGATGGTTTCTCAGGGTATAATCAGATAAAGATGGCACCCGAAGAAGTGGAGAAAACTACTTTCGTCACCCTATGGGGAACGTTCTGCTACAAAGTGATGGCCTTCGGGCTGAAAAATGCTGGGGCAACCTATCAGCGTGCCATGGTAGCATTATTCCATGACATGATGCATAAAGAGATAGAGGTCTATGTAGATGACATGATTGCCAAATCTCGGACTGAGGACGAACACATCATCAATCTGCGTAAGCTGTTTGGAAGGCTGCGAAAATACCAATTGAAGCTAAACCCAACCAAGTGCACCTTCGGGGTAAAATCGGGGAAGTTGCTAGGATTTATTGTGAGCCAGGAAGGGATAGAGATAGATCCTGAGAAAGTGAAGGCCATTCTTGAAATGCCAGAGCCGCGCACGGAGAACCAGGTTCGAGGTTTCTTGGGTAGGTTGAATTACATCGCGCGATTTATCTCACAACTCACCCCTACATGTGAGCCCCTCTTCAAGCTATTACGTAAGAACCAGACGGTCCTGTGGAACAGCGACTGCCAAGAGGCCTTCGAGAAGATCAAACAGAGCCTCGCAAACCCCCCCGGTGCTCATGCCACCTGTAACAGGAAGACCTCTTTTCCTGTACATGACTGTGTTAGACGAGTCTATGGGATGCGTGTTGGGTCAACACGATGACTCTGGGAAAAAGGAACAAGCCATTTACTACCTAAGCAAGAAGTTTACCGCATGTGAGATGAATTACACAATGCTGGAAAGGACGTGCTGTGCCTTGGTATGGGCGTCACATCGTCTTAGGCAGTACATGCTCAGTCATACCACATGGCTTATCTCCAAAATGGATCCCATAAAATACATCTTTGAGAAACCGGCCCTCACGGGACGAATCGCTAGGTGGCAGGTACTACTATCTGAATTCGATATTGTGTACGTCACCCAAAAGGCAGTAAAGGGAAGCGCCTTGGCAGATTATTTGGCCCAGCAACCCCTCCAGGATTATCGGCCGATGCACCCTGAGTTCCCGGATGAAGACATCATGGCCCTATTCGAAGAGAAGCAGACGCATGAGGACATAGACAAATGGATTGTCTGCTTCGATGGGGCATCTAATGCTTTGGGCCATAGAGTAGGGGCAGTCCTTGTGTCCCCGGATGATCAGTGTATTCCTTTCATGGCCAGGCTGGGTTTCGATTGTACCAACAATATGGCCGAATATGAAGCATGCGCCCTTGGGATTCAAGCGGCCATTGATTTTGATGTAAAGCTACTCAAAGTGTATGGAGACTCGGCTTTGGTAATACGCCAGTTGAGAGGAGAATGGGAAACTAGGGATCCGAAGTTGATACTTTATCAAACTCACATCTTGAAGTTAGCCGAATTCTTTGACGACATTTCTTTCCACGACATCCCTCGGGAAGAGAACCAAATGGCCGATGCATTGACCACCCTGGCATCCATGTTTCAACTTGCCCCGCACGGGGATCTGCCGTACATCGAATTCAGATCTCAGGGCAAGCCAACACATTGTTGTGCGATAGAGGAAGAGCGAGATGGGAAACCGTGGTACTTCGACATCAAACAATATGTTGAGAACAAAGAATATCCACCAGGGATTTCCGACAATGACAAAAGAACATTAAGGAGATTGGCTACTGGTTTCTTTGTGAGTGATATCATCCTGTACAAACGAAACCACGACATGACCCTCCTACGATGCGTAGATGCCAAAGAGGCGAACTACATGATTGAGGAAATCCACGGGGGTTCATTTGGGACACATGCCAATGGGCATGCTATGGCCAGGAAGATCCTTAGAGCCGGTTATTACTGGCTCACTATGGAAAGCGATTGCTGCGCCCATGTAAGGAAATGTCATAAATGTCAAGCATACGCGGACAATGTCAATGTTCCGCCACATCCTCTGAATGTTATGTCCGCCCCTTGGCCTTTTTCCATGTGGGGGATAGATGTCATTGGGGCCATCGAACCCAAAGCTTCAAATGGTCACCGCTTCATTCTGGTGGCAATAGATTACTTCACCAAATGGGTAGAAGCGGCCTCTTATACCAATGTCACGAGAAGTGTGGTGGTCAAATTCATAAAGAGGGAACTGATTTGTCGATACGGACTCCCTAGGAAGATCATTACTGACAATGGCACCAATCTGAACAACAAAATGATGCAGGAGATGTGCGGGGATTTCAAGATCCAGCATCATAACTCTACCCCTTATCGGCCAAAGATGAATGGGGCTGTAGAGGATGCAAATAAAAATATTAAGAAGATTATTCAGAAGATGACGGTGTCATACAAAGATTGGCATGAGATGCTGCCTTTCGCCCTGCACGGATATAGAACCTCGGTACGATCTTCTACTGGGGCAACGCCGTATTCCTTGGTTTACGGGATGGAGGTGGTACTCCCATTTGAGGTAGAGGTCCCTTCCCAGAAGATACTAGCGGAATCAAGCTTAGAAGAGTCAGAGTGGGCTCAAACACGCTACGACCAACTCAACCTTATTGAAGGTAAGCGTTTGACGGCCATGAGCCATGGGCGCCTGTATCAACAAAGGATAAAGAACGCGTTCGACAAGAAGGTACGCCCGCGCAAGTTCAACGAGGGGGACCTTGTGCTGAAAAAGATATCCCACGCTGTTAAGGATAATCGAGGAAAGTGGGCCCCGAATTACGAAGGGCCTTTCGTTGTGAAAAGAGCTTTTTCTAGGGGTGCTCTGGTACTCACCAACATGGATGGAGAGGAAATACCCTCGCCCGTGAACTCCGATGTCGTTAAACAATATTACGCTTGAAGTCTGGGGCAATTGAGGGAATCGCTGCATGTTCTTTTATTTCTGAGTTTTTTTGTTCTTCTTGGTTTCCTCCCGGGATTCCCATCCGCTGTAATTATCTCGTCACGTTTCTTTAAAAGAAGAGAACATGGGTTGAGGCTTCAGTCCTCACTTTGGTTTTAAACCTTGTGTTAGTTTGTAATAACCTGAGCCTTTTTCGCTCAGTTCATGGGGTGCCCCAAGCGCTTAATTAAAACTGAACCTAACCAGTTTTCACTAAGAAAATCATTGAATTGAAAACATTCATGCACGCACATGCACATGCATATTTTGTGATAACAGGGGCAGAATCGTCTTAGGCCACGGTCAGAAGCCGAGACAAAGTTAAATGGCAAAAATCAACCAAGGTAAGACGACGACTCTGTCACGATTTGCCATGCATTGTTGCTTCCTATTTTCAGGTACTTAGGGACGGATGCAAATGGAGGATAGGGTCACGACCGACAGATCGTCGTCCCTTCCCGGCGCTGGACAAGCAGAAAACATCATTGCAAGGCAGCCCAGTATCCTTTAAATTCGTAGTAATTATTATTATCGTTTGTTTAAAATAAATAATTGATGCCTGATCTAACTTAAGTAGGTTCGAGTAGGCAAACGCTAACCTGTAGGGGGCCATGGTTATGTTCCCCCTAAAAAAAAATTGGTAGGTTAGCTCGCCTGGGCGAGCAACCCCTGCATCAAATTATAAAAAAACGAGGGAGGGGAACGTTTTCTTCACCCAAAAACTTCCCCCCCTCATTCAAAAAGAGAAAGCTCACGGTTTTTGCTTCCCCAAGCCATCTTTGGTTGCGTTTTTCTTTCATTTCTAGTATTCCTACTTACTCCAACAAGTAAGTATTTAATCCTTGAGTTTTTAGCTTTCCATTGGTGCATTTTGTTCATCTTTTGGTGCTCTAAATTGTGAGAATGTGCTCAAATTTGTGGGGCAGTTTTGGGTTGTTTTCATGCTTGGTTTGTTAGAGTTGAGGGGTTGTAGGGGATGGTCTTTGGCCTATGTTGTATTCTGAAGTAGTGGGGCATGCCACATTGCCCCCATTCTCTTGCTATTTGTGCCTAAACATGCGCCCACCAAGTGCTCAGTGAAATGCCCCAATGACATATGAATATGATTTTGTAAGATTGGGATTGTGGGACTGTCTTATATACATAGGGACATCATAGAGGATTCAAAATAGGTGCCCAAATGCAATTCTAAGCTTAGGAACCCAAGCTCTTAGCTTCAATGCAAGGAAACATGACTTATGTCTAAGAATCTAAATTTTGGTTTTGAAAGTGGAAAGGCATGAAAATTAGGACATGCTTGAGAGGGTTTTTTTACTAGAATTTGGCTGCCCCATGAGGGATACTTTGCATCTAGGTAGCATGGAAAATACCTTTCAATGGTATGTATATATGTGTGTGAATGTAGGTAGCATGGAAAATACCTTTCAATGGTGTGTATATATGTGAATATATGGTATAAAATGCCTTGCAAAGTGTGAATGAGTAGCAAAAAATGCCTTTCAATATATGTGTATTTGAGGATAAGTAGCATTAGGAGCCTTTTAGAAAATGTACCCATGTCAAAAAAAATGGCCTGAGGACGCTTCCTAAATGAATATATGATGGCATAGAATTTCCTTTTCAAATGCAAATACGTGCATGACGTAATTAGCTTTCCAATGTCCATATAAATAAATGTGAGTGAAACAACAAAAATTTGTATGTTAAATACTTCAAATATGTGTAAGTAGTTTGTGATAGCAAATATTTAGGATGTGGATAGGTGTAATTTTGACACAAGGCCTTGAGCACGAGAATGCGTATTCTTTTCAAAGATGTATAAATGTGTGGTAACTAGAATGTGTTGGATGTCCTTGTATGTTGATGTAAGTAATAGGATATTTCACACATACGCATGTTCATAAATGTGTTACATTAAATATGTGCATGAGTTCGTTCTAAATCGGAAAGATTAGCATGTCACTTTTGTGTTAAAATAAGTATTTTCTTGTAGACTAACTTTCCAACTCTCTATCTTCACAGGAAATGGCTCCGAGGAAGCTTTCCTCGAAGAGATCTAGGAAGGACGCTGCGGCCGCAGGGACTAGTGCTGCTCCCGAGTTCGATAGCCATCGTTTCAGGAGCACTGAGCACCAGCAGCGTTTCGAAGCCATCAAGGGATGGTCCTTCCATCGAGAGAGACGCGTCTAGCTTAGGGACGACGAGTACACAGATTTCTAGGAGGAGATAGCTCACCGGAGTTGGACGTCACTGGTCACTCCCATGGCCAAGTTTGATCTGGATATAGTTCTCGAGTTTTATGCCAATGCTTGGCCTACAGAGGAGGGAGTACGGGACCTCCGGTCATGGGTAAGGGGCCAGTGGATACCTTTTGATGCAGACGCCCTCAGTCAGTTCCTAGGATACCCGCTAGTATTGGAGGAGGGCTAGGAGTGCGAATACGGTCAGAGGAGGAACCGGGCCGATGGATTTGATGAGGAGGTCATCGCTCAGCTGCTATGCATACCAGGTCAGGATTTTGCCCGGACCGCTGCCGGGAGAAGGGTGCAAATCATGCGCACCAACATGACTACCTTGACCCAGACATGGATGACGTTGCTGCTCAGCAACATCCTGCCCAGCGATCATAATTTCGACCTCCCTCTGCCGAAGTGTCAGCTGGTGTATGCCATCCTGACACGGATGAGCATTGATGTGGCTCAGTTGATCATTGATGCCATCTATTTATTTGCAGGTATGCCACCTACCAGGCACCCTCTAGACCCAGATAAGTCTAACAGGGCCCTGGGTTTTCCAGCATTGATCACGGGTCTCTGCCAGTCATTCGGGGTTCCTGTCACACCTAGTAAGGTGATTCGACCGCCGATCACCCGGGCTTTCATAGAGAAGTATTGCACGCCCAGACAGGTGCAGGGTGGCGACCCGCAGGCCCCTGACGCACCGCCACCACCTCCTCAGGCTGACCCAGCTGGGTCATTTGACACGGAGCGGTATTTACGGCATTTGGTTCGCCAACCACAGGGCGCACGTGCAGACCCATGACTGCCTCTACCAGTTCAGCCTTAGCCTACATAGCCAGGGTTTCCTTCCTTTTCCATGCCCTACTCCGGATCAGTTCAAGGCAGAGGTCGCATGGCCCGGAGATTGGCCCGAGGCCCAGGCAAGGGAGGCGCCCGCAGAGGCTCCCGACGATGCAGATGAGGCCCGCATGGATGAGGAAATGACCGATTTGCTCAATTTCTTGGGAGGGAGCGGAGCCACATGACCGGGAGATCCCTAGATCCATATTCTCTTTTTATGTTTCCTCTTTTATCTTTTACGTATCATTTTATTTTTGTATAACTGAGGAACTAACGTTTGTTTCGTTTTGATTGACTCTTGTTTTGTGCATGCATGTCATTTGAACTGTTACGTTAGTGCTTACTTCGTTGTTGTCAATAGTGATTGTTGAAATTTCGTAACCGTGTAGAGTTTTTCATTTAGGAACGTCGTCCTAAAAATAAAATGAACCAAAAATCATGATAAAAAGAAAGAAGCGTTGTGAGTAAATGTCATGTATATAAACAAAAGAAAAAAGGTTTTGTTTATATATATGTAAAAGGAAAGTGTGTATAAAAGGATTTTGTGTGTGTAAACAATGTGTGAAAAAAATTCTTGTGTGTGTGAGCGACGAGTGTATATAAAGAAACTTCTGTATAAACTACGGGTGTGTGTGGGAAAAAATGAAAAAAATAAATCTTTGAACATGAATAGGGTTTGTATATAAACCGTGTGACATAAAGAAAAAGAGTTCTAATGCGTATACAGAAAAAGTTCATCATGTATAGGAATGAAAGTGTACAAAGAAAAGTTTTCTCGTAAATGGCAATGGATGTATAGTTTTTGTGAACATAAAAATGAAACAAAAAGAAAAAGAAAGGAAGACCTCGAAGGTTGACATGTTATAGTCGTAGGAAGCATAAATCATTCGTAGAGAGCAAATGTATCTTTTGGAAACAAGGGACTGACGCTAAGAGTTTATTTTCCTGAATGGCCGAGATAAGAATGGATGGTTTCATTGAACCGATGAAAGAACATAATTTGGAAACGTTGGGTCTGTTTGTGCAAATCCCCAACCGTAGTATCACAATGCCATAAACTAGATGCTTCAGTGCCCCCCTAGCTGTGGCCATGAATAATTTTGCACGTTGTTTCCAAATCATCATTGTTACGCATGCCTTGTGGAAATGATATGGAAGTTCAGCTCGAGACCGACACCTTGACACACGAATTTGTTTTGCCCCAGATATCAAGATCGGGCTCCCACGATAAAAGATCCCATTGAGACACAACCTTAGACTACTTTGAACCTTGGCCTATAAAAAGAATCCTCATCCTTTCCCCCGAAGCAAAGGACAGCGGAATCTCCTCAAGGGAGAGCAAATAGAATGCTAAAACCGGATTTCCCAAAGAAAGGAATGGAGAAGGAGAAATGAAAAGAAAGAAAAGGAAGAAATGAAAAGAAAGAAAAGGAAAAAATGAAAAGAAAGGAAAAGAAGGATTCCCGATCAAAGATTGGAAGAAAGTAAAAAGGAAAAGATCGGAGGAAAACAGAGTAATTCCCGATCAATGAAGGAAAGAGAACAGAAGATCTTCGGACCAGATAAATTTTCGGCAAGGTGAATGACTGCCGGCAAAGGAAAACCCATTTTTTTGGTGGTTCTTCCTTTGGGATTGCCATTCAAAGTCATTCTCGACTGGCGATATCCCGTCCCACTTAAACAAAGAGAAAAGACCGAAACACCCAGTTTCCTCTCCAAAAAACACTACCCTCGAGAAAATCCTATTGATCCATGATCGTACGTGTGATCTTTTGGTTCGATAGGAAATCGTGTGCAAAATAAAGTCATGGTGCAGTTATGGTTTAGATTAGGGTAAAACACTTGCCTGTGTGAGTTTTTATACACTATGAGTGATTTATTCCCAATTTCAGTTTGACCCGATGTTTCCCCTGAATGTACATTTAAAAGCTAAATGTTGACATCCTGCCCTTCATTTTCGGTTACAAGGAAGATTACCTTTGGCATGGGTATATTGTTTCTCTAAGATATGGTGATCTCGCGAATGATTTATTTTTCTTTGCAAAAAAGCATGTTTCCCCTTTGTAGGTAGAAAAACCCGGTGGACAATTCGGTCCTGCCAACAAATTTTATTCGGAGCCCCATGAATTGATTGTCATTCATGCATCCTCCACCAACGAGTCTGGAGCCCCGCGAATTGATTGCCTAGCGCTGTTCGCCTATCCTCCATTCTCCACTTTTATTCGGAGCCCCATGAATTGATTGTCATTCATGCATCCTCCAACCAACGAGTCTGGAGCCCCGCGAATTGATTGCCTAGCGCTGTTCGCCTATCCTCCATTCTCCACATCTTATTTGGAGCCCCATGAATTGATTGTCATTCATGCATCCTCCACCATCAAGTCTGGAGCCCCGAGAATTGATTGCCTAGCGCTGTTCGTTTATCCTCCACCCTTGAAACCTTGTTCGAAGACCCATGAATTGATTGCCTAGTGCTGTTCATGCGTCCTCCACCATCAGGTGCGGAGCCTCCGGTGACTGGGAGATGTGGTTTTTGTTATTTTCCCGATCGGTTCCTTCGCCAAACATGTGTATATATGTATATTATGTTATTGGTGTTTTTGTTGTTTGTGTTTTGTTTTGTGCAGAAAAAAAAGAAGAAGAAGAGGAGACGGAAAGATGGGAGTCGTCATAGACTAATCACGGAAAGGGCGAAGGCGGACGAAATTAGTGTTTTATCTTTGTTTTCCTCTTATCTCCTATAAAAGGTAAGTAAAGAGGGGCAACTGTCATACCCTAATTTCGTCCGGGGACTATTACTTGATGACATACAACATTTGATTGACCACTTCGAGGTACTTGGCACCCTTTGTTGCACAATATGTGAAGTCTCGAGACGTGCCGGAAATCAAAAGGAAGCGTGGTTACGCAATCCGTGAAATTCCGTAATGTGACGAAAACCAAAAGGAAGTATTGTTACGCAATCCGTGAGTTTCCGTATCTTTCTGGAAAGCTAGAAAAGAGTAATTACATGATCCGTAAGGTTCCGTAACCTTACGAAAAGAAAATAAGTATCGTTACGAAATTCGTAAAGTTTCGTAACGTTACGGAAAAAGAATCACCAAAAAAAGTAAAGCGGGTGTATTTAGTAAAAAAGGGGGTGCAAATAGCAACCAGGCCCACTTGGGCCTTCCAGATTCTTCCTCCAGAAGGCGGTTGCTTCTGGAGGAAGCAACCTTGCTCGCCTGGGCGAGCTGGGTGGCAAGCTCCTCCCCTATTTTGCTATAAATAGGGGGAGGAGTGAAGAGGAAAGGGGTTCAGCCTTCTTGGCACTTCGTATTCACTTGAAATTGCTGAGGAAAATTGTTTCCGTGAAGAAAATCCAAGCCGAGGCGCTTCCGTAACGTTTCCGTGCGTAACTACGTGAAGATTTTCAACCGTTCTTCGACATTCATCGTTCGTTCTTCGTTTTCCTTCGGTCTTCAACCGGTAAGTACCCCAAACCGAGCTTTACAATTCATTCTATGTACCCGTGGTGGTCCCCATTTGTTTCGTGTACTTTTATTCTCGTTTTCATCTACTTTTCGTACCCCCTTTTGACGTGCTTCAGTCATTTATTTAAGTCATTTCTCGCCTAATCAAAAAATAAAATAAATTTCCACCGATCATTTGATTTGTAATATCCGTTAATTCCTGTCAAAATGAAATCCGACTGTTCGGTCGCGCCGTAACCACGTTGGAAATAAAAAAAAAGGTAAAATAATAATATAATAATAAAAAAATACCTTTTAGTAAAATAAAGCGAAAAAATCATTCGGACGTTTCTCTTTGGGATTTCTCTTTCTTAATTGAATTGACTAATAACTAAAGTGAAACTAAGGCTAAAATCAACCTGCAAAGTCAAGCTCGTTCACAAAAAATCACTAAAAAAGGATTTGAAAGTTTATTATCTCAGTTTTTCTTATCAAGTAAATGGATCATTTTTAAGGTCCAACGCCTTAAAATGATCACCTTCCAAGTAAAAAGAATCACTTGATTCACCCTTAAAAAAGAACTACGTAGGTCTGATTTTCTCTTCGATGGAGGGTATGTAGGAGCAAGAGCCCCGCTTTTGTCGACCTCAAAAAATAAAAAGAAATAAAATTTAAGGTAACACAATTTCCACAATTCTAAAAAATAAGGCTGTTGTCCTTTGATACAAACGTGAGAGGTGCTAATACCTTCCTCAAGTGTAAATACAACTCCCGAACTTGGAATATTCTTTATGACCGGTTTCCTTCGGTTTTTCGACGTTTTCCACAAATAAACGTTGGTGGCGACTCCGCGCATCTTTCCTCCTATGGAAAGCGCACACGTGAGTCTCGCCTCGCTCGCCCGCAAAAGGGCATGTTGTGACACACACAATGGGAAGCTTCCTTGAGAAGCAAGGAAGGTAACTTCCTAGGGAAGCAAGGAAGAAAGCTTCCTTGAGAAGCTAAAGGGGGGCTACTCACACCCCTCCGATAGCTAAGCTCACCCCCATGCCAAAATACATGAAAATACAAAAAAGTCTCTACTACAAAGACTAGTCAAAATGCCTTGAAATACAAGGTTAAAACCCTATACTACTAGGGTACCATTAATTTGTAGGGTACCCTACAAACCTAAAATTAGGCAAAATACAAGGCCCAAAAGAAGGAAAACCTATTCTAATATTTATAAAGAAAAGTGGACCCAACCTTGGCTTATGGGCTCGGAAATCTACCCTGAGATTCAAAAGAACCCTAGGGCCTTGTTTAGCATCTCTAGCTCAATCCTCTTGGAGTCTCTTGCTCGTGGCTCTGGTAACTGGTCCATTCCTAGGGAGGATTACATCAAGATCCCTTAAATTGTGGAAAGAAAAACAAGAGAGAAAATAAAAAGGAAAAAAAAGAATGGAAGAAATAAGTCAATATGAAAGAGAGAAAATAAGAGAGGAAGAAAGAAGAAAAATAATGAAAGAAATGACAAGAGAAAAACATGCCTCCTATAGTATTCATGACTCTTGCAAAAGTTTAAGTGAAGAACTTAGCAACTATTATGGAGGGTGGCATAGGTCACATACTAAACATCACTCCGAAAGAAGAGAAAAGGATAGAAGGCCTCAAGAGGTTAACATTAGCCTCCCGTATTTCCATGGAAAAGATAATGTTGAGGCCTACCAAGATTGGGAAATGAAGGTTGAACAACTCTTTGCTTGCCATCATATTAGTGAAGAGAGAAAAGTTCCATAGGCTACCCTTAGCTTTCAAGGTTATGCTCTCTATTGGTGGACTTTCCTTGTTAGGGAAAGAAAGATTCATGAGGATCCTCCAGTACAATATTAGAATTCCATTTTCATTAAATCAGTATTAATATAAGGCTAAATATAATTTTTGATCCATTATGTTTTAGTATTTTTTCACTTATCTACATTAAGTTTTAAAAATTTCTTTTGGTCTTTTATGTTTTCAAAAGTATCATTTTGGTACATTAAATTTTAAAATTCTCATTTTAATTTTTTATGTTTTTAAAAGTTTTATTTTGACCTTTATGTTTTTGAAAATTTCATTTTGATACATTAAGTTTTAAAAGTTTCATTTTGATTTTTTTTGTTTTTGAAAATTTCATTTTGATCCTATATGTTTTCCACTACGAAGACCATAAGGCCAATGAGGCCTTTGCCTTTGGCCCCCAAGAATTTCATTTTTTTGTCAATTTAAATTGTTAATTGGTAGATTTTGTTAAGATATGATCCATTATATATATATATATATATATATATATATATATATATATATATATATATATATATATATATATATATATATATATATATATTAATAAGACTACAAAATCTTAAGTTATGAATGTAATGGTTATCATAAATTATTTCAAAAAGTTAAAGAAAATTATTTTATATCTATTTTAGATTCAACCTCTCCTTTACCTAAAAAATCAATTGAAATTAGTACAAAATTTAAATTTAATGAGCGAGTCTATGGTTGATATATAAAAAAATATATTTTTGACGAAAAATGTTGATTGTAAGATCACACATTTAGCTAAAAATTTATTTCATGTTGATATTTTGCATACATAGATTAATTAAAATATTTAATTGAGAGTCAATTTTAAATTTAAATAATATTTAAAATATGAAATTACAATTTATTTTTAAGAAGAATTAACTAAGTGTATCAAATAAAAATTTGAAGTAAATTTGGTCTCATAATCTCTAGACATGGCCCTGATGTTTTTGAAGGTTTCATTTTGATCTTTTATTTTGATTTTTGTGAGCAAACGTTAGACATGTTATGTTAATTCTTAAATAATTAATTTACAATAATGAGACTAAAAATCGAAGCAAGCCCTAAAATCACCATCACTTTGTCAGATTGGAAGCTTCTCATCTTATCACCGTTGAGACCCAACGTTTCTAATCTATGTTGATTTTGGATCACAATTTGGCTATGGGGTAACACAATGGTGTTGTTTGATAGATGAATGTTGCATATCTTATTTATTGGTTGATGATGATTGTAGTACTAAGAATGTTGTAGATCTTAGTGGACAATAATTATATTATTTATGTTATAATGATTATGGAGTTTGCAAGAGAAAATGACACAAGGTAGGAAAGCATGTGATTGAATGCATTGTAAAAAGATAATAATAATTTTTAGTTGTTATTATTTTAAAATTTAAAGGTAAGAGCATATTAACTTTTGCTAACAGAGATTAAAAGAAATAATGATAAAAAAAAACTTTTAAAATTTAATATTCTAAAATGAATCAACAAACATAATCAACCAAGTGACATTTAGTTTTATATAACTATATTATTATTTTAAATTTAAAAGAAAATAATACAATACATTTCATTTATATAATTTAAATATTTACCCATAGAAATTAAAATATAATGGTTTTATTTTATTTTATAACTCATTCAATCCAAATTGAAATATTCCTAAAAATTTCCCCTCACCCTTCTCATTTCTTATCCATCCACCTTATTATATTTCCCAGGGGAACCAAACCTGTGGCTTCCATCTCTCAAAAGCTCAACAACCACATGCCATGGCAACAGCGTCAATGTGTATGAGCTTCAACCTGGCAACAGAATTCAAGGGTCTCTCTTTATCTTCTTCTTCATCGTTCTTCGGTGGAAGTAGTGGTTCTCTCCGCGCGGGTCCTGCCTCGGTGGTGTCGCTGCCCCGGCGCTGCCCGCTGACCATAGAGAACGCGCACAAGAAGGGGGCGGGCAGCACCAAGAACGGCCGCGACTCGCAGGGCAAGCGCCTAGGAGTCAAGATTTACGGCGACCAGGTCGCCAAGCC
Organism: Glycine max; assembly: GCF_000004515.6. Classification (NCBI taxonomy): domain Eukaryota; kingdom Viridiplantae; phylum Streptophyta; class Magnoliopsida; order Fabales; family Fabaceae; genus Glycine; species Glycine max. The sequence continues at coordinate 21,349,401 of NC_016091.4, read as the reverse complement.
CGGCTCCATCATCGTTCGCCAGCGCGGAACCAAGGTGCCTCCCTCCTTCTCTCCCTCCCTTACTCTCTTCTCTTTCACTTTTTCCGAGTATTCGAAACGTGTTGTTCTGATTCACGTCTTTTTTTAATGTTAGTTGTTAGATTGTTAATTTTTGTTAGCCGGGAATTCAAACCCTCGAATTCTCTCTCCTTCCCTTCTCCCTTCTCCTTCACCACCGAGCCAACCTTATATCTTCGTGTTGTAATTCACGTTAGTTGATGGTGGTTTTTTCTTTACTAAATGAAATGCTTGCGGTCTTAGTAGGCCCCTGTTTGTATGTAGTTCTCGGCAAGCACTTGTAAGAATTGAAATTGAGAAGGTAAAACCAACTTGTGAACTTAACTTTGCTAGAAATGAAATGTGTGGTGGTCTTACTTACCCCTTCAAAGCACTTATAACAGAAGATGAGAAAGTAATATGAATTTAACTGGTAACTTATGCAATTTACTTTGAAAGAAGCTCTTGTTAAGAGTAGTTAGTTTGTTAAGAGTTGATAGAGTTTGTTGTCTCTAATGAGTTCTATAAATAGCACTGATACTCTCTATCACTTTATGGTTCTCCTCTTCTCTACTTTCAACTCTATGACATTTGGCCTTATCAAGTTGGAGTAACTTGCATCCAATCTCAATTTCCTGATAGCTCTCTTATCTAATTTCTCTAAACCTTGAGATGCATAAGTTGATTTTAACTTACAATAGAAGTTCAATTCATTTTTACTTGTTTTTTTTTTTTTTCATTGGTGAGTGTTTATTGAGAAGTTTATTCAAACAAGACCTTATTGGGTCTCTGTCGATAAGTTTGATGATTTGCAATATGAATTGCCCTGTTGCGTGTAAAAGGAAAGCTTGTTTTAAGGTATATGATGATATTATTGCATTTATTATGACTAGGAATGAATGTCATTTTTGAAAAGGATGAAACTCAGATTCAACAAGTTAGGTGTTTGTGGTGGTATTCTCTACACAATTGAAATTTTACCTTAGTAACCTATTTAATCTTTACTGTAAACATTTCTTATTATTGAGTTGAAATTATGATTCTGATTAGGGAAGGAAATCTAAAGTACTTGACAAACTACATTTGTGTTTTTTTAGGTTACAAAGGTGAAATTCTAATTCTGATTGGAGAACAAAATCAAAAGTACTCAAGAAACTGCATCTATGTTTTGTCCTTTTCAAAAGAGCAAAACTTAAGTACCGATTCTTAGATGCTTTTAGTGCACATATGTGGTCAAAATTGGCAATTTGCTTATAGGTAATATGAACAATAAAAGTGGATGTTAGTTATAGAGGTAAAAATCTAATTTAATTGGAGGGTAATACTGAAAGAACCCAAGGTATCGTGCCTAGGTTTTATTTGTGGTAGAAAGAAATAGGTATGGTAGTCAATTGTTGGGTTACAGATTAACAGTTTGAGTGGCCTTCTGTTTTGAATTTTTAAACGGTGAAGGGAGCTTGATATTTTGCACATGGTGATGGATTAAGGATTAGCTTTTCTTGCTTTTGTGATTTGCTTATTGTACTTTTTATTGAAATTGTGAAATAAAATATCACCACCGAATTAGTGCCTAGGAATAAAAATTTGACATGAATGTGCATTGGCAAGCACATCTGATGATCAATGTTTACTTTAGTGCACTACGCATTGGCTAGAAAATGAATACAAAAAGAACAAAGAATGAATAGGGTCTTCTGACTAGCTAAGTTGCATTGTACAATCAACAATATTGCAGTAGTTTCTTTTGATGGCTGCTTAATATGGTAGAGCCATGCCTTAACTTTTATAGAACACTTTACACACTAGAACTTCCTAATGTCAGTTTTATATTGAGTGTTATATAGCTATTGAGGAAGTAATGGTGATCTCATAGGTGAAGTCTATAATCAATCTATTCAGTGGCAGAGCTAGAGGAGAATATTTTTTTTGGGGAGGTCATGCTTGAGAAACGAAAAACAATAAAAAGTTATCTTCTATTAACTTAAACCTTTAAAAAAGGGGGCTAAAATTTTATTAACTATTAACTATTAACTATTAACTATTAACTATTAACTATTATGCCTTTGTCACAACAGTTTCTTTATACATGCTGCCTAATTCATAGTGCCATTCTCACTGTTTTCTATGTTCTGATAATTTTTCTCTGCCAACCTGAAGTTTCATGCAGGAAAGAATGTGGGGCTTGGCAAAGACTATACCATTTTCTCCTTGATTGATGGAGTTGTAAAATTTGAGAAATATGGACCTGACAGGAAAAAGGTTAAATTCATTTTCTTACAACTAGATGATATGTGTCCTATAACCCTAGAAAATTCAAATTAATGAGCTATGCAAGTTATTTTAATACAGGTGAGTGTTTACCCTCGAGAAGTACAGCCTGAGAACCCCAACAGCTATAGAGCAAGGAAGAGAGAGTACTTCAGGGTGAGGCGTGAACGCAAAAAAGTTAGACAAGAAGGAGCAATACTTAAATCCCAACTCGTGCTGGCTTCCGCTGATGATGCAGCAATCACTAATTCAATGTGTTGACTCTTATTCAATCGCGTAAATGTGTAAAATACCCCGCTCCCAATTTTTTGCTTTTGTGTACCTGTAAAACCTTTAGCATTGTTTTGAGTTTTATTGAAGTAGCAATGTACCATTAGTCATTACGTGCAATCTGAATCAAAATATTGCTTGATAAATTCCATCAGCCATTTTAGTTTAGTGAAGAAGATCCCTTATGTATTTACTCTGAGTCATGATGAGAGACTTGTTAGGTAAATATTTGATCTCAATGCCCAAGAAATAGTCTAGAAGACCTAGCTGTTTAAGGGAAAATCTTGAGTTAAGCTAATTAGTTAGCTGCTGGATGAGAGAGGGAGAGCTGCTAGTAATTATTATATCATCCACATACACTAGAAAAAATTATGCATTTTATGCTTTTAAATGAAGATAGACAAATCACATTTAGTGGCAGAAAAACCAAATTGAAAGAGAGTGGATTTAAGTTTGTCAAACCTGTGCCTCGATGCTTGCTTTAAGCCATAGATGGCTTTGTTTAGCTTGCAAATAAGGGATTTGTCTGAATTTTGAAAACCTAATTGTTTGCTCATGTACACTTTCTTTCAACAATCCAGTTAGGAAAGCATTGTTCACATCTAGTTGAAACATGTCCCAGGTGTTAGTAACTGCAAGAGTAATAATGAGATTAATAGTTATAGGCTTAACCACAGGAGAAAAGGTTTCATCAAAATCAAACCCATGAACTTGATGAAATCAAACAAAGTCTCATCCCACACCACCAGATAAGGCTACTGGTAAAGGTCAAAGGAAACCTTAACCAAATCAACTAAGTTCAACCGATTTCTTTTGATGTCTATGTAAATCCTATGTAGTTAATAAACATAAGCTAATGTAAGCAAACAATGTAAAGTCCATTTCGTTACAAATAAACACAAGTCAAGCATATAACTCTTGTTAAACAGGTCTCACAAGATGTCTTGGCCATGCAATGAAGGTGTTCTTGGTCTGCCTCACACACTGAACCTCTGAAGTGGGAAAATGAACTGATGCATCCTCATCTAGAATTTCTAAGACACTAACCTTCACCACATCATCAGTCAAACTCACGAGGGGTATGATTAACGACCCCTTATATATTCTTGCCAATGCCACCAGGCGGGTACAATGCTCATCAACGTACAACCCACGATAGTTTATATCATTAGCGTGAGGCTCCTCCCCTGAGGGATTAGCTGCAATCATTGCACAACTTCCCTTTGTGCTGACACGAACACTAATAAAAGGTTCAACTTCCTTTACTGCAAGTGGTTGCTGGGATACATTCTGGCTCAACTTGTTCCGTAGAACCTCTTTAAACTCCTATCTAAGTTTTTCCTCTCTTCCTATGCTTTCCTCGTCTATTTCTTTCTTCCACTGCTCTTTAAGGGTCCCGATCAACTCAACCAACTATTGCGGGTTGATCGATGTAGAAGTATTAGAGACACATGATGCATGTCCAAAGTACTGGGAGATGGTGACATCCATTCCCATAAACCAAACACAACCAGGGTGCTTCAGTCGCCCAATGACAATAGTCAATATATCCTAACGTCCACGGGGAACAAAGGTTCCTTGTGTCATCTGCTCTTCTATGGAATCATGCAACAAACAAAAATAAATTTGTCAGATGGTGTTGTTATTATAAAGTTACATGTAAAACTGAAAATTTACTTACCATCCTATTAGAAATTTGTTGTACCACTTCACATGTCATCTGTCCAAAACGTTTTTTGTGTGCCATCTTTCACTTCACATGCCTTTAATAGGCGATGGAGGGTTAACAACTCCTGAACTCCCAATTGCAATTGATTCCTCTTGTCGTTTTTTCATTTTCTTAGCCATGAGTTTCTTCTCAAGCAAGTCATAACCCCCACGAGACAATACATGTTGCCACATGTTGTGTTTTTGGCATTCTTGAGCCTTCTTTTTATTTTTTGTGATAAATTAGATACAATTTTAGAAAATAAATTACAAATTTCAAAAACAACACCTACAACTAACCTGCTGAGAAGGGGTTTTACGGTTTGCAGAAAATTGCTCCCATATCTTTTCATCCAAACCATACATATTACAAGGAATCCCATCTTGACCCTCATTTTCTACATATATGAATTTACTGGTGAGGCTTGACTTAAATTGCCTTCATCTTGTACCCACTAATGAAATGACCTTATTCCTGGCATTGGATGCTTCAGGAATATCAAATTTTCTATGCATTACAAAATTCCTCATAAGAGTTAGTGAATCACAACAATGTAAGAGTTACTAAAACGTGGATGGCTAACTATACATACTAGAATGTCATCCCAAATCAGATCCTTCAAAGATTTTGGCACAACTTTCTAATTGGGATACAAAATGCCAACCTTATCTCGAGCTAATATCCCCAAATAGGTGTGGAAGTTTTCTTTACGTGGGTATGAAGTTTTCCCAGTGGAAGGTTCACATGAACCACTGGCCTTGACGGATCTAAGTGTTTAGCAACCAATCTTTTGAGTTGAGTACATTGTCTAGTCCTCCTCCTTCTGGAGGTAGACTCTAAAGGAGATGAAAAATCTTGAGGAGGGGAGCTTGGTGGTGTAACCATATGCCTATGCAAATAAAAAAATAAAAACATTAATGCCGATTACAAGTATAAAATTGAGTTAATATAAATTGTAAACATGCAACAAAAAGATCTTAATTATACAATAACACAAACATTACTTATGTAAAATGCAATAAGACAGGAAATTTCTCCCATAAGCCTTCATTATGATCATTACAATTTGCATGTACGTCATACACTTCATGTTTTGCTTGTATGGAAGACATATGTGTGGAGAAAGGAGTGTCACAAAAATCAAGTGTTGAATCCTGATTTTCATGAGTAACACCTCTTATTCTTCCTTGTAGAACCATTGACAATTTTGAGCTACACAAATGTTGGACATAAAACACTTGTTTTGCTTGTTCACTCATGATGAAAGGTTTGTCCTTATAAGCAACGTTATAAAGGTCTACCAATGTAAATCTCATATCATCGACTCACACTAGTTTTTCCATGAACCCACTTACATTTAAAAATAGGCACTCTAAGATGACTATAATCAACCTCCCAGATTTGTTGAATCACTCCAAAGTAAGGTATGGACACCATAATGGGGTTATCTGATGCACTACAATAGTGTTTAGCATGAGCATCAATACTAACCCTACTGTTTTGCACTGTACTTTTCTCATCTTGTGACTTTGTGTAAAAGGAATAGTTGTTGATATCATATCCCTTCGAAGTTAGCACATTTCGTTTTGGTCCATCTGCTAATGCTCTCAATGTTTCAGAAGCATTGTCATCATGAAAGATTGTATCTTTAAACTGGTTTATGAAAGTCTTATTATGCTCTTGCAACACCTATTTTTTGATCAATTTTGGTTGATTAACCTTAAAAAACCCTTTGTGAGACGCTATGTATGGGACAACCTCTTTGGTGTTATTCAATATATACAAATGAACTTGATTGAATTCCAAACGACCCATGGTTACAATCTTAAAACCCCGTGAACCCTTACCTCCCCATCTATTGTCATGACGAGACTCAAGAAACCAAATAGATTTTTCCTTTTTCATGTATTCTGAACAAAACTCTATAGCTTCTTCTGCAATGTATCTTTTAACAATATCCATCATAAATAAACAGGATCACACATTCTAATCTCCCTCACTAGATGAACAATTAAGTAAACCATGATGTCAAAAAATAAAGGAGGAAAATGCATCTCTAATTGAAAAAGGATAACATCAGCCTTATTTTCCAAGTCATCCAACTTTTGAGGATCGATGACTTTGTTACATATAGCATTCAAGAAAAAGCACAGGTAGGTTATGTCATCCCTGACTTTATCAGGCAAGATACCTCATTGTCACGACCAATAATTGTTGCATCAAGACATGACAATCATAAGACTTCAAGCCAATTAATTTGAGATCCTTCACTGATACAAGATTCCTAATATTTGAAGAGTACCCTTGTGGCACTTTCACGCTGCGTAGACACTAATATAAACTTATTTTTTATTTTTTTAACAATGTATGACAACCCAGGGGCAAATATGTTCGTTGACCTTCTGTTGTTATCGGATGAAACTGCTCACATATACCAATGTCAACCAAATCTTGACGAGCATTCAAACCATCATTTGTCTTGCCTTTAATGTTAAGAAGTGTGTTGATTAAACTATCACATACATTTTTCTCCACATGCATCATGTCAATACAATATCTAACATTTAGGACAAACCAATATGGAAGATCAAAGAATATAGACCTCTTTTTCCATTTGTTTTTCTCATTTGCATCCTTCTTTTGGGTCTTTCCAAAGATAGTACATATTTCCTCCACTCGCTCATAAAATTTGTTTTCTGTTATTGGTATCGGGGCAAATCCAGACTCCTATCTTCCATTAAAAGTTTTTTTAACCAACGATTTGGGTGATATTCTTTGAGAAATCAATGATGCCTAACATAGAATGTCTTCTTCCCATGCTTCAGTTGCACAAAGCTTGTATGTTTTTCACAAATTGGGCATGGGCAATGCCTTTTAACATTATATTACTTCAAATTTTCATATGCTGGAAATTCGTTAATGGTATAAAATACCATTGCATGCAACTTGATGGTCTGTTGGTGGTACCCATCCAAAACGCCAACCTTGTCCTCCCGCAACTTTCTTAAGTCTTCAACCAAGGGACTTAGATAATCATCAATGTTATTTCTTGGTTGTCTTGGACCTGAAATCATCATAGACAAACATAGTGTATTTTTGCTTCATGCACAACCAAAAAGACAAGTTGTAAATCATTAGCAAAACAGGTCATGAACTATGGTTAATACTTAAGTTACCAAAAGGATTCATTCCATCGGAAACAAGTTCAAGCTTAAGGTTTCTTGCCTATTTCCCAAAATCGGGAAACACACAATTAATCGTCTTCCACTGGGGAGAATCAGCTGGATGTCGGAGCAATCCGTCATTTTTTCCCCATCTACACACCATGTAAGGTTTTTTGCGTTGTCTCAGTTAGCAAACAATCTCTTAAACCTTGAAATTATTGGAAGATATCAACACACATTTGCTAGGGGTTCTTTCTTTGTGCTTTCTTTATTACTACAATTGTCATCCTTTACTTTGTACCATGATACCCCACACATGGGGCAGTTGCACATTTATGCAAATTCATTTCTATATAACATGCAATCATTAGGGCATGCATGTATTTTCTAGTACTCTGTACCTGGAGGACATATTATCTTCTTCGCGTCATAGTGATTTTTCGGCAACGTGTTTTGATTTGGAAGCATCTTCTCCAACACGTCAAACAATTTAGTGAAACTTTTATCACTCCACTCATATCTTGCCTTCAAATTGACCAAATCTAACACCGCTGACAATCGTGTGAAGTTTGTGCACCCTAGATACAAAGGTTTCTTCAAATCACTTTGTAATGTATCATACAAAGGAGCATGTGCTTGTTGAAAAGACTTTTGTCCAACATCGTGAATCATGTCCTCTAATTGATCCCCCCATGTCTACATCAACATGCTTAATTTGGGAAACGCTTGGGATGTTTGACAATTGACCATGCCATATGCATCTTGTGTAACTTAGAATAATCCCATTGCAGATAAGATGTGTCTTTATGTCATTCACTACACGTCATCTCTCATTTCCACATTTAACACAAGGACACATATTTCCCACCCATTTCTTGTGCATTTTGTTGAGCAAATTCCAAAAACTTATCAACCTCATTCTCATACTCGTCACTGATGCATGATGTTTTAATCCAACTTCAATCCATCTTTTCTCTTTTGTGATACTCACAAAGTTATCCCATGCATGAAAATCTCAATTTTTTTTCATAAAGATGTGGTTTTATCCCATTTAGGAAGAGTTCTTTTTATACTTGATAATTCATACGTGAATGTTGCTCACTCTTTTGTTAAATTTGACAAAATTTCACATGGTCTCCAAGTACATGACATGAAAGCAGTGACATCAATTCCACCACAATCAAGTATGCACTCAGAAAACAATACGAAATGCACTAAACCACAATCAAGTATTCTAACTAGCCACTCCCAGCTTTAAAAGTGTTCTTAATACCACTTTTGGTATTTTCTTAGACCCCCCTTGAATTTAAGAAACCTAAGTATTGTTTAACACTAAGCCACTCCTGGCTTTCACAAACAAAGGTTTGGATGGATACAAGTATTCAATAACACTAAATGAGTGAATAAACAATTAACTCAAATACAAAATAACTTTTCTCAACAAAGAGTAAACAATTGAAAACTGTATACTAGTTGTCTGGTGATTCCAGCAAAGTTTTACAAGGGTGGATGCTCTCTTGTAAGATTTTCCGTCAAATACTTCCTAGACGTACATGGCCTTTTATAAACTTCAATGAAGGATTCGTACGAGATTAGTGTCGATTTCATGAAAAGATTGTTGTCTCACACCAAAGGATAAGGTGATGTGTCATGCTTTGATTAGAGAGGAATGAACCATAGTACAAATAATGCCATGTGCTTCTTGCCCATAGCGAAAGCGACCTTTAAGAGAGTATTCTTTGAAGACCTTCTATACTCTTCTATACTATCATTTTCTTAAATTCAAACATTAAAAGTTCAAAATAAAGAAAGACAAATTGAATTTGTATAAAATAGAACATGTGCACTTTCCTTTTTTTGTCATTCTCAATCTTTTAGAGTTTCTTTGAGACTGGACTGCAAGTTAACTAAAAGACAGTGTATAATACTGATTTTCACAAGGGTGGATGCTCTCTGGTTTTAGTGTGTCGGACGCTAGATACAATAGATCATTTCTCTTGGTTTATGGATGATACTGAATATTGTATAGTCTTTTAACATATTGATCCTGTCCACTTGTCAAAAACATATTAGTACATCAATAATTTATACTTATTATTATTCATCAAAATCCAAAGTGGATGAGACGAATAATCATCTAGACCTAACAATCTACCTTTTTCTGATGATGACAAACAATATAAATTTTGATTTATAAAAGTAATTAGAGTTTTAAGAAAGTGAAAAAAATGTAATGTTGTTAAACTTCCCCTAAGTTCAATCATGGGAAGAATATATGACAGTAAAATTATATATGACATATGTGACAACATAATAATAATACTTAATAACTAATGAGAGATCATATGAAAATATTCCAAAACCACTTTTATTTAAAAATATTAGTTCTTTTACAATCAAAATTCCTATTTCTCCCCATTTTCTCATAAGCAAAAAAGGGTTTGAAGATAAAAACAATGACGAACATCATAGTCAATCTTGAGCAGGCAGTGGTGTTGGAGGTTGAGAATGTGGTGGTGAAGATGGAGGAGGTGGTGGTATAAGGGCAAAGTGTTAGAGATAGGGAGAGCAACATGAACAACATGAAGACTAAATCTTGAAGCTTGGAGAAAAGCTTGAAGATGTTGTCTTTTACACGCCCAACTCCCTTGAGTGGCATTTGTATTGGTTGTTATATTGAATATTCCATCTTAGTCTATATCATATCTTTTGTGCATTATGAGTAAGTGAGAAGAAAATTTTCTAAGTTAGAAAAGTTTCTTCAAAAGGAAAAACTCTATTTTAATCGATTACAACCTTGTCACAATCGATTACACAAGTTATCTGAAGCTTGCAGAGTTATGTGTCGTATCAGTTTAATCAAATACAAACTTCTCTTAATCAATGACATAGTTTTTTCTGAGACAATGATTGAATTATTCAGGAGTCTCTGCTTTAATCGATTACCATGTGATATAATTGATTACTTCTCTTTCTTAAGTAGTTCAGAAGTGAAGATGAACTCTTTAATCGATTACTTTGAGTATATAGTTGATTACATTGTTCTTGAGCTATTTCCAAGTTTTGGGAAGAACACTTTAATCGATTAAAAAGATAACCTAATTGATTACTTCATTGAATTAACCAATTACTTTGTAGATTTAATCTATTACACGCGGTTATAATTGTTTTCTTTATAAATAATCAGCTTGTGTTCTCTTCAAAGAACAATGAAAAATAGAATTAAATTAGCCTCTAAATGAGCTAAGATCACGTGTTGTTATTAGTTAAAGAAAGAAGAGAAGAAAAATGCTTAGAAGAAATAACTCACACCTTTAAATCTTTTGATTGTGAAGATTTTTTGTGATAAGTGAGTTGTGTCACTTTCTTGAGTTCAAGAAGAACACCTCTTCAGTCAAGCAAGATTTTGCGGAAAGGATTGATTAGGTTGTGTCTATCTTTACTTTTGGTTTTTGTGTATTGTTTTACACATCTTTTTGTTTGTGCATGAATTCCTTTGGGCATGCTAGAATAGGTGTTTCTAGTTTGGACTTAGAGTAGGGGTCTCTTAGGCTCTTATTCACAAAGGACCCTGGTTGCCTAAGTCTCTTTTTCCAGGGTGGATCTTTATGCATAGTGAAAATCTAATTCTGGTTTTGGATTACATAATTAGATTAACTTCTCTAGTGATAGAGAGTGAAAGAAAGAACTTTAATGAAGGATCTTGTACAAAGGGTGGATTGATTAAGTATTGATTGAGTTTCATTTATGAAAAGTTTTGTGATACGATCTGTATAAAAGAAGTTTTTTTTTTTTTTGTAACTCTGTGATGTGTCATCATTTTCTCATATTTCTTAACCCTTTTTGTCACCATTTTAATTACTGATTAGCCTTAATTGTCAAATTAATTATGCAGTTTTATCATTTGGGCCTACTGGATTTATTTTGTGTTTTTAATTTAATTTCAGGAGAATTATAAGTAATTGGGCTTGAATCTAGAATTGGGCTTGGACTTGAAGAGAGCAGACTATTTTATTCTACCAAATTTTATCTTATCTAGATATTATTTAGATTTGATCTCATCTAGATATTATTTCATCTAGATCTTATCTTATCTAGATTTTACTTTATTTATGGGCTTGGATTTAAAACAGATTTGTAAGCTCTGGGGCTGAAAACTATATAACAGCACTAAGGTTCTAGTTTAGGCTCTCTTCTCTCTCTCCTCTCCTCTCCTCTCTCTCTTTTTCGTTTTAGTTTCTTTTTCGTTTTGGAGAATAATTCTAGTTTTCTTCGTTTCTACTACAATTTCGTTTTCTATTGATTAATGGAAGACTAAGTCTCCAGCATTGTTTTCTCTTGAGGATCAAGCATAGCTCTCTTTGAGGTTCTATTATTACTATTAAATTCTGATTAGTTTTTCCTCTTCACCAATTACTCTGTATTTGTTGCTATTAATTCATGCATGTTTAGTGCTTGATTAATTGTCTCTGCGCTTAATTTACGTTCATGCTTAATGATCGTTTATGATTAATTGGTGTATGAGTTGCTTAATTACATAATGAATGCCTTATGTTAAATTTCGCTTAATAATTTAATTTAGGGTTGGATTAAGTGGTTGAACTTATAAAGGATAAACTCTCGTAACCTAGGATAAGAGACTTGCTTGTGAATCAAGGGGAAGCAACGTGTTTTAATTCTGATATTTTCTAACTCACATCTATTCGCTTTTAATTTACAAAAGCAAACAACCCCCCCCCCCCCCCCAATTCATTACTATTTTCCTACTATCTGTTATGAATGTTTGGTTGACCATTGCTCTGGGAGACGACCTAGGATCACTTCCTAGATACTGCATTTTTAATGTTTATTTGATTCGGGTCGTACCTCGATCACTCTGGTTTAAAAGGTTCTATTTGTTTTGAAAACCAATTCACCCCTTCTTGGTTTGTTTAGTACCATTATCTGTTTCAATTGGTATCAGAGCTAAGTGTTGAAAGTTACTCAAGATCAAAGTTTTTCTAAAGATGGGCTCAAAACAAATCACTTTCAATTTGGGTGCAACTTTTAATCGGCATCCTTTGTTTGAGGGTGAACAATTTTCTTTCTGGCAAAAGAGAATGGAAATCTTTATTCAATCAATTGATCTAGGTGCGTGGAATGTCATTGTTAAAGGTCCTTTCATTCCTACTAAAGAACTGAATAGTGTATTAGTACCTAAAGAATAGGATGAAATGAAAGATGATGAGAAAATAAAAGTGTAAGATGATCAAAAAGCAAAAAATATTTTAACCACTAGTTTATCTTTGATGAATTCTTTCATACTGCAAGGTGTCAAAACACAAAGGAAATTTGGAATATGCTTGAAGTTATTCATAAAGGCACAACGGATGTGAGAAGAGCAAGAAAGCACAGTCTTGTATCCGAATATGAAATGTTCCGAATGAAGACTGGGAAACCATTTTAGAACTTCAAACAAGATTCACTCATATTTTGAACCATCTCCTTGGTCAAGGAAAAATGTTTGAAGATGAAGAGCTGAACATCAAGATTCTAAATTGTGTTACAAGAACTTGGGAACCAAAGATTACAACAATAAGGGAATCCAAGAATCTAGCTACCATGACGATGGAAGCTCTCTTCGGTAAATTGCTTGAATATGAACATGAGCTAATTCAACAATCTTTGAAAAAGAAATAGAAAAGGAAAGGAAAGGAATTGCAGTTAAAGTCAACTCCTCAAACGAAAAATACAAGGATAGTTCCAGCAGTGAGGAAGATGTAGAGAATTTCAATTTGATGGTATGAAAATTTGAAAAATTTCTCAAGAAGCCCAAAGACAGAAAATGATGTAGTCCTTTGCTTATTGAAGATCAATGGCAACGGAATGGAGAAGGAGGAAAGGTGATTGGAGATGCCACTTCAAGGAGAAGATGCGTCAAACACAAGCTCACCACCATAGGAAGTCATGGATAAGATCAAAGTTGAAAAAATGCACACACAAGGCCTCTATTTATAGCCTAAGCATCACACAAAATTGGAGGGAAATTTGAATTTCAATTCAAATTTCACTTGAATTTGAATTTGAATTTGAATTTGTGGAGCCAAATTTGGAGCCTAAATTTCATTAATTATTATTAGTGAATTTCAGTTATGGTTTAGCCCATTAATCCAAGATCAAGTCCAAGATTCTCCACTAAGTGTGCTTATGTGTCATGAGGCATGTAAAGCATGAAGGACATGCACAAAGTGTGACTATATGATGTGGTACTGGGGTGTAGCAAACAAATGCTCACCTCCCCCTTAGGTTGGTTCAAAATTTAATTGGATTGGACTTCTCCCAATTAAATTAAATTTCTCTCCTAACACACACCCATCAAATAGTGCACTTAATGCACATGAAATTACAAAACTACCCATAATACAAAAAACTAGTCTAGGTGCCCTAAAATATAAGGGCTGAAAAATCTTATATTACTAGGGTACCCTCCTTAAACTATAGAGCCCTAAATACAAGGACCAAAAATAATCAAACCCTAATCAAATATGTGCAAAGATTAGTGGGCTCATAGTTAACCCATGGGCCCAAAATCTACCCTAAGGCTCATGAGAATCCTAGGGCCTTCTCCTGCATCTTTGACCCAATTTTCTTGGAGTCTTGTATCCAATGCCCTTGGGGGGTAGGATTGCATCATCCCCTCCCTCTTGAAGAGGATTTGACCTCAAATCCAGAGGTTCTTGAAACTCTGCGCTTTTTCCTTCAACACCTGTAAAAAGAATAAAAACATATATATTAGTTGTGTTAGGTATGTCAGTAGGGTAAGGTCTGAAAACCCCTTTCCTGGGCATCTTCCCGTGAGGGAACATGGTTCCTCACCAACTTAATGTGTGGTGCTAGAAGTATAGAAAAATATGGGACTCCCTTGATCACCAATGGGCCACTCAGGAATGACCTTTATTCTTTTACTGTCTGTGGGAATCCCTTAATCACCATTTAAAAAATTAACAAAAGTAATGCAATAAAGCATACTTTTTTCTGTATTTTCATGTTGATTACTCCTACCAAAAAGTACAACAAACCTAAGGTGTCCCATATGAGCACCTAGGTTTGTATTGAAACAAAAAAATAAGAACAAACATACCTAATGAGTTCCTATGTATGCGAATCATGAAGATGTTGGGTGCATGGGTGACTTTACAAAAGAGGGTTGCACTACTCAACACATTCATTATACCACCTATCTTAGGGATTTGGTGCCTAATAATACCTATTTTGGACACCAACAAAGCACAAGGATTTAAGCTTTTACAAACCAAATCCTCATCCAACAACTCCTTTACTTGAGGAATAACATCAAGCTCAAGAGGTATGGCAGTGCTAACAAGTGTCCTTTTACAAAGGAGAAGATGTGGAGGTTGTCTAAGAAGGGAAGTTTCTGTAATGTTTGTCTTTATTACAAAATGACTTTCCTTCTTAGCAAACCTCTTGAAGGAGATACTGTTAGTTAGTCAATACGACTAACTTTTGTGTAAAAAACTGTTGTAAATTGTATACAACTCCTCCCATGTATAGTTGTTTTTGGTAGTATTGTAATTAATTTTTGATCATTTAGGTAATAGATACTTTAGTATCCCAATTTTGTGTATTTAATGATCATTCCAGTTCAATTTCAGGTTAAGTAGGCAAGATTGGTGAAGTGCAGATTTCATGAACTCACTCAGCCACTCATCTTCTGGCTAAGTGCATCATCCGCTAAGCGCCCCATCTGATGGCTAAGCGCATGGACAATTCTGGAAGAAGGATAAGCTGTATAGAGGCGCTAAGCAAAAGCTAACTCACTAAGCGCACCATCGTCACCTTCAGGCTAAGCGAGTGTGATTGGCGCTAAGCCAGAAGTCACTTACGTGTGCTAAGCGAGCTCATCTTCCGCTAAGCACACATCCACCAACAGGATTGCCTATTTAAGTTGAAATCATGATTTATGAAATGGGGGAGTTTTTTTTGAGAGTTTTTGGCTGTGGAGAGACTGAGAGAGAGCTGAGCTTGAAGAGGAAGCCATCTTGCGGAGCTTTGGATGAGATTTTGAGAGATTGTGAGGTTTCTAGAGGTGGAGGAGACATCCCCACTACTTGTATTTCTTCTATCTTTCATCTTCTCTTCTCATTGTTGTAATGGAAGCTTCCCTGCTATGGAGAGCTAAATCCTCAGTTGGTTCTTCCTATGGGGTACTTGATGTAAATACTTTCATATCTATCTAATGATGTTTTATACGTTCATTGTGCTATTAGTACTTAATTCTAGTGTGCCTTTGCCTTGATCACGCACTTGCATGCTTAGTTAGGTTCACTCAACATTGGGAAATGGTTTGATCCTTAGAACCTGATAGGACAGGGCTAGCGTATCGTATTTTCATGAGACATCGGGGTTTGATAACCTAGTTTTTATTATGCTATGTCTTAATGCAGTTTTGGTTAAGTCTAGCCCAACAAGAGGGATCTGAGGATGACGCTTGATTAGGATTAGGCTAAACATGCACGAGACATCGAGGTTTAGTAGTCCAGGAGACAACATAGAACACATGAACATTGTTAGGCAGAGAACATCCTTAATAACATCAGTCATCCAGTAGGAAGACCAACACATTTTTTATCTGTCTTTACACACCACTACTCACGTGATTTACTTTTGAATAGTTTAGTTTGCATACTTTTCCATAACACACACCAAACTTTCATCCAAAGACACTTATTTACTGAACCACAGCTTTACCAAGTAAAACAAGTTCCTCGAGAGTTTGATACTCGGTATTCACTTACCATTTTATACTACTTGTGCAATTCGGTGCACTTGCCGGCCGTCGAACAGATACTTCCCTCCTTACACTCCTCCTTAACCATTAAAGGTTGTTCTTCTTTTCATTTTCTATTCTTTTCTTCATCCCATATGAGCTTTATTTGTACTTGATCCTTAGCTACCTGTAAAGGTGTTTGAGGATGCAACACAAATTTAGTGCCAAGATGGGTAAGATTAATCTCATTAATTAGGCCATTGTAAACGATCTTCCTATCAAATTGTCATGGCCTTCCTAAGAGAATATGCCCTGCCTCCATGGGAACTATATCACAATTAACTTCATCTTTATATGTCCCAATGGAGAAAGGTACCTTCACTTGTTGGTTAACTATCATTTCCCGTTGCTCATTGAGCCATTGAAGTTTATAAGGTTTTGGATGGGGAATGATAGTGAGGTTCAACTTGGAAACTAATTTTGTGCTACAACAATTGTAACAAGATCCACTATCCATAATGAGAGAACAAGTTTTATCTAAAATTTTGCATCTTGTATGAAAGATGTTCTCTCTTTGGGATTGGGATAGATCAAAAGATTGGCCTTCAGGGAGCTTTCTAACCATTAAAAGGTCACCTTCTTTATAGGGGTAGACTTTCTCACTAGACTCTTCACCCCTTACTTCATCTTCACTTCCACTAGAGGAAGGGAAAAAAGTAATCTCCTCTTAACTACTATAAATGTCTTGACCCCTCATAATCATGGTTTTTTTTTGTGGGGCATTGAGAGGCAATGTGACCTCTCCCAAGACATTTGAAGCATTTAATGTTGCTAGTCCTTGCTTAGGAACTAGTCTTAGGGGTGGATTTCTCTGTGGTCTTACCCTTATCTTCCTTGGGTTTTGAAGGTGCAGCCCCCAAAATTCCTTGGGCTTGGTCCTTCATTGGATAAGAGTGAAAGCCATAAGATTTTGAAGAAGGATTTATTTTAAGTTGTTGCTTCACCCTTATACAAAGTTGGACTAGCCCATCTAGGTCCCTATATGGATGGAGTTCAACGTTGTCCCTCACTTCCATATTAAGTTCTCTAACGAACCTAGCTATGCTTGTTCTTTCCTCCTCTCTAAGTCCAACTCTTAAAAGGAGTAGTTCTATTTGTTTTCTATATTCTTCAACACTCATACTCCCTTGTTAAGCCTTTGGAGCTTATCCATAAGCTCCCTTTCATAGTAGCTGTAACACCTGAAATTTGTAAATTGATGTATAATTATATTTATCATGTTATTTGATTATATGATTGACTTGAATAAGTTGAGGTATGGTGTGAATTAGTCATGTGTGATTTTCTTCTTGTGGATGTTGAGTTATATGGACCTAAGTTGAAATTATGAGATTTCAAAATTTACTGAAACCTATTCCAGTAAAATCACGATCCTGGGTTCAATAACCGTTGGATTGTCTTAAACTTTTGACTGTAGATTTCTAATACATGTCCTCCCAGTTGGACGGTTGGGATCTTTAAAATAAGAAATTTTGACCTCTTGATTAGTGCAAGAAGCGTGCTAAGCGCAATTCCAACCCGAGAGGAAATTGTGCTGAGTGAGAATTGTCACGCTTAGTGCCAAAAGTGGACTCCCGCTTAGTGAGATCTGTAGATTATAAATACGTTCTCCACCACCCATGACCATCGATGGCCACCACGAGTCGCCATTGCTTGCTGTCGAACCACCACACCATGAGGAACATTTTAATCAGAGCAAAATCCTTAGAATCCACCTCAAGGAGTCAGTGGAGAAAAGTCCCTCAATCCTTTTTTTCGTAGCTTTTCTGAGGTAATCTTGAATTCTAAGCCTTTATCTTAATTAGTTTGAGTTTATCTTAGCGTCTCTTGTGTTTTGGGTACTGTAATAGGATTTTTTTACACTTATTTTGAAGAATCCTTGAAAATGAGACGTTGTAAAAGTTACCTTTTTATAAAATTGATTTTATTTTTGTTGCCTTCACTGAACCCCCGTCACATTGGCGTGATCGGAATTTTAAAATGACATCTCCTTTTAGTAGAATCCGAAACACCCCCTTAGCCCTTTATGTTTTGACAAGGGTAATTAACCCCGAATGTTTTCATTAACCTTATTTCTGAAATCTATACTAAATTTCCTTCAATTTTGTATGTAGAAGCTTGCGTTTGGAGTGAAAAACATGAATGAGAGAGGTCTCGGAGCGACGCAAAGAGGAACTGACATAGAGCTTACGATAGGTGAAGGGAGTTTATTATAATTTACGGCTTTTGATACCATAGTTAGTGATGTAGCTCCATGTGGAGCTTGTAGGCCTTGAATCTTCTTCATCAATAGAGTCCTTTGCTTCTTGAAGGTCAATGGCAGCGGAATGGAGAAGGAAGAAAGACGATTGGAGATGCCACTTCAAGGAGAAGATGAGTCAACAACAAGCTCACCACCATAAGAAGCTATGGATAACACCTTGAAGGTAGGAGGATATGAGTGGAGGGAGAAGGAGAGAAGGAACACGAAATTTTGTACCTCAAATGAGGTCTGAACTTTGAAGTGTAATTCTCAAATAATCAAAGTTGAAAAAATGTACACACAAGGCCTCTATTTAAAGCATAAGTGTCTGTCATACCCTAATTTCGTCCGGGGACCATTGTTTGATGGCATGCAACCTTTGCTTGGCCGATTCGAGGTACTTGGCACCCATTGTTGCACGATACGTGAAGTTCCATAACGTGCCAGAAGTCAAAATAGAGCATTGTTGCACGATCCGTGAAGTTCCGTAACATGCCGAAAATCGAAAGGAAGCATTGTTACACAATCCGTGAGGTTCCGTAATATTCCGAAAGCCAAAAAAGGGATGATTACGTAATCCATAAGGTTCCATAACATTATAGAAGGAAAACAAGTATCATTACGGAATTTGTAAAGTTCCGTAAAGTTACGAAAAAAGAATCAGCAAAAAAAGGCAAGGGCTGTATTTAGTAAATATGGGGGGGTGCAAATAGCAACCAGGTCCACTTGGGCCTTCCAGGAAGTTCCTCCAGAAGGCGGTGCCTTCTAGAGGAAGCAACCGAGCTCGCCTGGTCGAGCTGGGTGGCAAGCTTCTGCCTCTTTTCCCTATAAATAGGGAGAGGAGGGAAGAACAAAAACGTTCAACCCTCCTGGTATCTGTGGATCACTTGAAATTAGTGAAAAAATCGTTTCCGTGAAGAAAATCCAAGCCGAGGCGCTTCCGTAACGCGTCCGAAACGTTTCCGTGGTTGATTTCGTGAAGATTTTCCACCGTCTTTCGTTCGTTCTTCGTCGTTCTTCGGTCTTCAACCGGTAAGTTCCCGAAATCGAACTTTTCAATTCATTCTATGTACCCTTGGTGGTCCCCACTTGTTTCGCGTACTTTTATTTTCATTTCATTTAATTTCCGTACCCCCTTTTGACGTGCTTTAGTCATTTATTTAAGTCATTTTCTCGCCTAATAAAAAAATAAAATAAATTTCCACCGATCATTTGAATTGTAACATTTGTTAATTTCTGTTAAAATGAAATCCGACCGTTCGGTCATGCCGTAACCACGTTGGAAACCAAAAAAGAGGTAAAATAATAATATAATAATCAAAAATATCTTTTAGTAAAATAAAACAAAAAAATCAATCGGACATTTCTCTGTGGGATTTTTCTTTCTTAATTGAATTGACTAATAACTAAAGAGAAACTAAGGTTAAAATCAACTCACAAAATCAAGCTTTGTCCGCAAAAATCACTGAAAAAAAGACGTTTTAAGGTCCAACGCCTTAAACGGTCCTCTTTGCTTTTTTATCGGTTAACATGGACCGTTCGAAAGCGTAAAATCAACACATCACTGCCTTTTGAAAGAACTACGTAGGTCTGATTTCCTCTTCGATGGAGGGTATGTAGGAGCAAGAGCCCCGCTTTTGTCGACCTCAAAAATAAAAAAGAAATAAAAGTTTAGATACATAATTTCACACAATTCTAATCTAAGGCTGTTGTCCTTTGGGACAAACGTGAGAGGTGCTAATACCTTCCTCAAACGTAAAGATAACTCCCGAATCTGGAATATTCTTCATGACCGGTTTCCTTTGGTTTTTCTAACGTTTTCCTTTCAATAAACGTTGGTGGCGACTCTGCGCATTTTCCTCCTATGGAAGACGCAAAAGGGTAGGTTGCAACAGTTGGCGACTCCACTGGGGACTGTTTTTGTGAGTTAGGCCTATTTTAGGAAAGTGTGGAATTATGAAACTTTGTGTGTGCGTTTTTCCTTGAACTGTGTAAAATATAATAGATGTTGTCTTTTCCACATTTTTACACCGCATTCTAAGCACCCACGGGTTTGAGTAAAAAGGGGCCCTATACCCGGGTTCATGGAAATCTAAGGAGTGGAGGTGGATCTATGGTCATGCTAGGTCTCCGACTTGCTTGATAATAGTGAAAACTCGTCTAGAGCTTTCTCTCTTTATAATGTGTTGTCGCTGGTATTCCATACCGCCGCAATATTATTATCTTGAGTGATGATACCTCTAGAAAACAGCTGTGTGGGATATGGATCATTGGGAGTAGTTATTAGAGACCCCTAGATATTATCCTATAGGTCCCCATTTGTTCCCATTTGTCGCTGGTACCATTTGTTCTCATGCATTCTTCTGCGAATAACACATAAATTATAGTTTTGCTGTATGTCTGGTGATATCTTGTTTCTTTAGAGTAACGCGTCACTTTTTAATGCATACGTTGGGGCGCCGCAATGCCTAGAGTGTAGTATTAAAAAGATGGATCTTTTTCGATCTCGTATATGTAAATTACCACTTGTTTTTCTTCTTTTCGTTTCATGCATGTGCATTGCATCATTCATATCAGAGCCTTGATTCACCCCTTTTTAGGTAAATGATGGGGACAGATCAAATCGGAAAAAGATTCTCAAGTCAAGATTAAGGGCCTAGATGTCACCAGCCTTAAGGAGTCAGGGCAGTTGATGGGTCAGCTCCAGCGGCAAACTTTTCGCAAAGCTTACGGTAAAATATGGGACCTAGCCATGGTAGAAGTCTCCACAGAGGCCATTGCCTCCCTCGCCTAGTATTATGATCAGCCGTTGAGATGCTTTACCTAGCCATGGTTCTATTATGTTTGGAGGCAAAAGCAAGAGCCTTGGCGGGTAACGGCGAATGGGCTCAGTTCATAGACATTCTCGCACTATTGATCTTCGGAGGAGTCCTCTTTCCAAATGGGGATGGGTTGGTGGATCTAGCAGCAATCGACGCTTTTCTCGCCTATCATGACCACAAGGAAAGCCCGGTTATCGCTATGCTAGCCGACCTATATGACACCTTCGACCGAAGATGTGAGAAGAGCAGTACGAGGATTGTTTGCTGTACTCCATCTCTTTATGTATGGTTGGTTGGTTTCACACCTTTTTTGCGAGGTGAGGCATGCTTGCTCGCTAGAAAGTCACCGTTCATGCACAGAGAAAAGAGGGGCAAATTGGGACCGACTCTTAGCAAACAAAGAAAGAGCGTCTGTCAACTGGTTCCCTCAATAGAAAGAAGGAAGAACTGCGGTTCTTATTTCATGTAGAGGATTTCTGAATGTTCCCTTGATGGGGACAAGGGGTTGCATCAGTTACAATCCCGTTCTTGCTATAAGGTAACTTGGCTACCCTATGAGAGGGGCACCGCTAGAGGAAGAACTCGCGCCTGTCATTTCACGAGGTTTCAATAAGACCAACGTGGAGACACTTCAGAAGGTCCGCAAAGCATGGGAGGTGGTGCAAAAGAAGGAAAAATAGCTTAGGGGCAGTAACAATGGTCCCATCGGTGGCTACCGAAAGTGGTTGAAAGCCCACGTGCAAGGTTTGGATTGGCTCCCGAATTTGAGAACTGCTAAAAGGGAGGAAGTTGAGGCACCGGAGGAAGACAAAGAGGTGCAGGCCCTTAGGGCAGAACTCGAGCAATCCCAAATAGTCAAAGAGAGGTTCGAATCAGCAGCTCTTAAAATCTGAAAGGAGAATGCCACACTAAGAGATATAAATATAGCTACCGCAAGAGCCCTTGAACAAGAAATCAAGAGGGCTCGCAAGGAAGAGCATGGCCGAGATAAATTCCGAGGAGTTGTGTGGGGCAGCAACAATGAGCTCAAGCTTCGAAGGGAAGAGAGAGACCAATCATGAGTACATAGCATGGTCTTAAAGGAGGAGTTAGCTGCTTGCTCAAGGTCCAAGAAGAGTTTGGCCCAACACTTAGAAGCCACGGAGCAAAGCATGCTAGCTATAATAGGGCAGTACAAAGAAGAGTTAAACCGGTCTTTGACCCATGAGCAAAAGCTAGTAGAGGACTTCGCACAAGCATACGCCGAGAAGGAAGCAAGAGGGAGGGTGATTGATGCATTGCATCAAGAAGCGACCATGTGGATGGATAGGTTCGCCTTGACCTTAAATGGAAGTCAAGACCTCCCGCGACTACTAGCCAAAGCAAGGGCCATGGCCAAAGTGTGTTCAGCCCCAGAGGAAATTCACGGGCTAATCAATTACTGTCAACACATGATAGATTTAATGACCCATATAATTAGAAACCGTTAGGTTTTGTTGTAACACTTTTGTAAAATCTTGGCTAGATGAAAGCTTTTGTTCCTTTTTATAAAAAGAGAAGTTTTGAAACTCATCACATTGTCTAAAAAGGCCTTGAGGTGGATCTAAGTGCTCTGATCATTCATTAGCATATTCATGATTTGGTGGCATGCCCACCACTGTTTGTTTCTTTAGGAAACTCACCATAACTAAAAAAGCGCAAAGGCACCCCTATAAAACCCGATCCAAAAGCAAGATGGATAACGAAGAGGGAGTGCAAGAACAGATGAAGGCCGACATGTCGGCTTTAAAAGATCAGATGGCTTCTATCACGGAAGCCATGCTAAAAATTCAAAAATCAATAGAAGAAAATGCTACGGCGGCCGCTTCCAATACAACTAGGGAAGTGGAACCAGTGCTACAACCTGCAATGAACTTGGGCCCGGACTGAAGCGCGACGGGTTTCAATCGGAGGTATAGTCCTCAAGCCTACCCTTATGGTTTGCCTCCAGACTTCACTCCTCATACCGCTCCAGACGATTTGAGCCAAGCCCCTGCCTTTGAGGGGCAACTCCCTCCTCATGCCGACTATCCTCTGCAGGAAGATGATGAAGGAGATGTCCATTTAGGCCCTCTACTTCCTCCAAGGGAACCGGCCCCGCATGAGTTGCCCCAACCAAACATAATCCGCCATGCCCCGTCTCAATCTGCTCCCGTTAAGGAACTCGTTCCCATTTCAAAAGACAAGGGAAAGATCGATCTGCTTGAAGAGAGGTTGAAAGCGGTGGAAGGCCTTGGCAACTATCCTTTCTCAGATTTAGCCGATCTGTGTTTGATACCTGACATCATCATTCCTCCCAAGTTTAAGGTACCAGATTTCAATAAGTACAAAGGGACGACGTGTCCAAAGAGTCATCTTCGGATGTATTGCCGAAGGATGGGGGCATATTCCATGGATGAAAAGTTGTTAATGCACTTCTTTGAAGACAGCTTAGCCGGAGCAGCAGTGGCGTGGTACAAAAATCTGGAAGCCTCTCAGGTCCGGTCGTGGAAAGACTTGGCAACTGCTTTCATTAGGCAGTACCAATACAACACAGATATGGCTCCCGATCGTAACCAACTTCAGAGCATGAGCAAATGGGAACATGAGTCCATCAAGGAATATGCTCAAAGGTGGAGAGACCTAGCAGCCCAAGTCATCCCACCTATGATTGAGAGGGAAATGATCACGATTATGGTAGATACACTGCCTACGTTCTACTACGAGAAGCTGATAGGATATATGCCAGCCAACTTTGCAGACCTCGTCTTCGCCGGAGAAAGAATCGAGTCCGGACTGAGGAAAGGCAAGTTTGAATACACCTCCAGCGCTGGCCCCAACAGCAATAGAAGAGCCCCAGTGGTGGGCACACGGAAAAAGGAAGGGGATACCCACGCGGTCAGCACTGCCCCAACGTGGATGAAAACGCCCCAAAATGCTCAAAACTCATACCAACACAACCACCCGAACTTTTCGATCCGAGCTGGAAGTTCCCTCCCAACTCAAGTAGAAGGGCCTGACACAACAGACAAAACGCCTGCACAACACGCGGCTCCAGCCACACCCCGGCCAACCAATAATACGACTCTTGGCATGAGCTATGACAATCCACGACGCTCCCTGAGAGACCAGTTCTCTCCTATTCCCATGGCGTATTCTGAGTTATGGCCCTCATTATTGGAAAACCATTTGGTGGTGGCCATACCTGGGAAGGTCTTCTAGTCACCATACCCCAAGTGGTACAACTCAAATGCCACGTGCGCATACCATAGTGGAGCCCCCGGACACAACATTGATTCTTGCCTGCCATTCAAGTATAAGGTGCAACACCTAATAAATGTCAGCCGGCTATCATTTCAAGAAGAGGGCCCCAACGTTAAGACCAATCCACTAGCCAGTCATGGAGGAGCTAGCGTAAACGCCATCGAAAAGGATAGGCCGTCAGGGTCAAAGAGATTAGAAGGTGTGGCTACATCTAGAAGATTCATCTACCAGTCATTGCAGGCAGGATGCATGGTCTCTCGTGGCGGAGACAAAAGCGACGAATGTCTGTTTCATCTCGGGGAATTACATGACATGGAAACCTGCCCCGCGGTGGAAAAGCTACTTCAACGGCTCATGGACTGGGGGCAGCTCGAAGTGTCCGAGAGAGGTAGGGAAGAACCACAGATTTGCACACAGTCGGCAGAAAGGAAGGCTCCCCCAACCCCCAAAGCCCTAGTAATATGTTTCACTAGGAATATGACCAGCCCCAGGTCCGAGTACCCCCCGACAGTGCCCAAGCCGATGCCATTTTCCTATCAAAGCAATAAGGTCGTCCCATGGAAATATACCCCTTCCGCTTTTGGAGAAGGGGCTGCAACCGAGGTTGACTCCTTGTCAGCCAAGGTGACCAACATTACCGGCCTTAGTGGCATAACCCGCAGTGGTCGGGTGTTTGCTCCCCCTCACTCGGCGGAATTGCCCTCCAAGGGGAAAACACCCATGACCCAAGAGTCCACAGGCGCGACCACCCCTTCAAAAGAAGTGGATCCCTCGGTAGTAAAGGGAGCCGAAAAGAAGGAAGGTCTCCAAGGAAAGGCGGTGGTGACCTTGGAAGAGGCTCATGAGTTCCTTCGTCTCATCCAACAAAGTGAGTTTAAAGTAGTTGAGAAATTGAATAAAACTCCAGCAAGGATCTCCTTGCTCGAACTACTCATAAGCTCCGAGCCTCATCGTGTACTATTGGTAAAGGTCCTCAACGAAGCCCACGTAGCACACGACATCTCAGTCGAGGGTTTCGAAGGCATTGTTAATCACATAACTACCAATAACTATCTCGCGTTCGTGGAAGAAGAGATTCCAGTTGAGGGGAGAGGGCACAACAAAGCTCTACATGTGTATGTCAGATGCATGGACCATGTCGTCGCTAAGGTACTCATCGATAATGGTTCAAGTTTAAATGTGATGCCAAAGACCTCCTTGGAGAAACTTCCTTTTAATGTGTCACGTATAAAATCGAGTTCGATGGTAGTACGAGCTTTCAACGGTAGTCGGCGGGAGGTGATGGGCGAAATTGACATCCCCATTCAGATAGGCCCCCACACTTGCAATGTGGTTTTCCAAGTGATGGACATAAATCCCGCCTACAGCTGCCTTTTAGGGAGGCCATGGATTCACGTGCTAGGAGTGGTCCCTTCGACGCTTCACCAGAAATTGAAATTCGCGGTTGGTGGACTCCTGGTGATAGTGTCAGGCGAAGACGATATGTTGGTAAGCTGCCCCTCCTCGGCACCATATGTAGAGGCAGCGGAGGAATTGTTGGAAATAACTTTCCAATCCTTCGAGGTGGTAAGTTGTGCCTCTGTGGAAACAAGTCCATTGCTACCTTGTTTCTCTAATGCGGCCTTGATGGTGGCGCGGGTAATACTCAGGCACGGTTCTGAGCCCGGAATGGGTCTGGGTAGGGACAACCACGGGAATGCCGATGTGGTTGACATTAGGGGTAACCCGCACAAATATGGGTTAGGGTATGAGCCCGGGAAACCTGGAAGAAGGAATGCACCGTCAAGACTCCGGGCAGATAGGGCATGGCCCGGTCATGTTAGCCAGTGTTTCACAAGTGCCAGGATAATGTTTGAGGAAGAGGTTGCGGCAATAGGAGAAGAGGCTCCACAAGATCCGCCGAGTTTCGTGCGACCGTGCCATCCCAATTTCCAATAGGGGAACTGACATGTGATGAGCCAGTCGGAAGTCTATACCGCTGATTCAATGTAATTGGAGGCTATAGATTCCTTTCTCTTTTGTTTTGTGAAACCTACCTTATTAAATAACAAAGAGATCTTGTTTCATTTGTTCTTGCGATTCCACCTTTTCTCATATCATTTTGCATGTTTTTGTTTTTTGTCTTGAATGGTATAGATGTGAGGATCGATCCTTTGAGGATCCTAACAACGAGGGTTTGATAATCGATTTTGACCGAGAAGTAAGTCAAACAAAAAACGAAGAAGAGGAAGAAGACGTCTTTTCACCAGAGTTGGAGAGATTGATCGCTCTGGAAGAACGCGAAATGAAGCCTCACCAAGAGGAAACCGAACTGATAGACTTAGAGACCGGAGAGGGAAAGAAAGAAGTGAAAGTAGGAACCGGTATGACCACACCTATCCGCCAAGGTTTGGTAACCCTTCTTGAAGAATATCAAGACATCTTCACATGGTCGTACCAAGACATGCCAGGTCTGGACCTCGACATTGTGCAGCATAGGTTGCCATTGAATCCTGGGTTTTCCCCAGTTAAGCAAAAATTACAAAGGATGAGACCCGAAATGTCTTTGAAAATTAAAGAAGAAGTGAGAAAGTAGTTCGATACGGGTTTCTTGACTGTGACTTGATACCCAGAGTGGGTAGCCAACATTGTCCCTATCCCAAAAAAAGATGGCAAAGTGCGAATGTGCGTAGACTATCGTGATTTAAACCGAGCCAGTCCTAAAGACAATTTTCCCTTACCATACATTGATATACTAGTAGATAATGCAGCTAAGTTCGCCCTTTTCTCATTTATGGATGGTTTCTCAGGGTATAACCAGATAAAAATGGCACCCGAAGATGTGGAGAAGACCACTTTCGTCACCCTATGGGGAACATTCTACTACAAAGTGATGGCCTTCGGGCTAAAAAATGACGGGGCAACCTATCAACGTGCCATGGTAGCCTTATTCCCTGACATGATGCATAAAGAGATAGAAGTCTACGTAGATGACATGATTGCCAAATCTCGGACCGAGGACGAACACCTCGTCAATCTGCATAAGCTGTTTGGAAGGCTGCGGAAATACCAACTGAAACTAAACCCCGCCAAGTGCACCTTCGGGGTAAAGTCGGGAAAGTTGTTGGGTTTTATCGTGAGCCAGAAAGGGATAGAGATAGATCCCGAGAAAGTGAAGGCCATTCTTGAAATGCCAGAGCCACGCACGGAGAAGCAGGTTCGAGGTTTCCTGGGCAGGTTGAATTACATCGCGAGATTTATCTCACAACTCACCCCTACCTGCGAGCCCATCTTCAAACTATTGCGTAAAAACCAGGCGATCCTATGGAATAGCGACTGCCAAGAGGCCTTCGAAAAAATCAAACAGAGCCTCGCGAATCCCCTGGTGCTCATGCCACATGTAACAGGAAGACCTCTTTTCCCGTACATGACTGTGTTAGACGAGTCTATGGGGTGCGTGTTGGGTCAGCACGATGACTCTGGGAAGAAGGAACAAGCCATTTACTATTTAAGCAAGAAGTTTATCGCCTGTGAGATGAATTACTCAATGTTGGAAAGGACGTGCTGCACCTTGGTATGGGCGTCACATAGTCTTAGACAGTACATGCTCAGTCATACCACTTGGCTTATTTCCAAAATGGATCCCGTGAAATACATCTTTGAGAAACTGGCCCTCACGGGACGAATCGCTAGGTGGCAGGTACTACTATCTGAATTCGATATTGTGTATGTCACCCAAAAGGTGATAAAGGGAAGTGCCTTGGCAGATTATTTGGCCCAACAACCCCTCCAAGATTATCGGCTGATGCACCCTGAGTTCCCAGATGAAGACATCATGGCCCTATTCGAAGAGAAGCGGACGCATGAGGATATAGGCAAATGTATTATTTGTTTCGATGGGGCATCCAATGCTTTGGGCCATGGAGTAGGGGCAGTCCTTGTATGCCCAGATGATCAATGTATCCCTTTCACGACCAGGCTGGGTTTCGATTTTACCAACAATATGGCCGAATATGAAGCGTGCACCCTTGGGATTCAAGCTGCCTTTGATTTTGACATAAAGCTACTCAAAGTGTATGGAGACTCGGCTTTGGTAATACGTTAGTTGAGAGGAGAATGGGAAACTAGGGATAAAAAATTGATACTCTATCAAACTTATATCTTGAAGTTAGCCGAATTCTTTGACGACATTTCTTTCCACCACATACCTCGGGAAGAGAACCAAATGGTCGATGCATTGGCCACCTTGGCATCCATGTTTCAACTTGCCCCACACAAGGATTTGCTGTACATTGAATTTAGATCTAAGGGCAAGTCGACACATTGTTGTGCGATAGAGGAAGAGCGAGATGGGAAACCGTGGTATTTCGACATCAAACAGTATGTCGAGAACAAAGAATATCCACTAGGGATTTCCGACAATGACAAAAGAACGTTAAGGAGATTGGCTACTGGTTTCTTTGTGAGTGGTACCATCTTGTACAAACAAACCCATGACATGACCCTCCTGGGATGCGTAGATGCCAAAGAGGCGAACTATATGATTGAGGAAGTCCATGAGGGTTCATTTGGGACACATGCCAATGGGCATGCTATGGCCAAGAAGATCCTTAGAGAAGGTTATTACTGGCTCACTATGGAAAGCGATTGCTACACCCATGTGAGGAAATGCCATAAATGTCAAGCATTCATAGACAATGTCAATGTTCCGCCACATCCTCTGAATGTCATGTCCGCCCCTTGGCCTTTTTCCATGTGGGGGATAGATGTCATAGGGGCCATCGAACCCAAGGCTTCGAACTGTCATCGCTTCATTCTCGTGGCGATAGATTATTTCACCAAATGGGTCGAAGCGGCTTCCTATACCAATGTCACAAGGAGTGTGGTGGTCAGATTCATAAAGAGGGAACTGATTTGTCGATACGGACTCCCAAGGAAAATCATTACTAACAATGGCACCAATCTGAATAACAAAATGATGCAGGAAATGTGGGAGGATTTCAAGATCCAGCATCATAACTCCACCCCCTATCGGCCAAAGATAAACGGGGCTGTGGAGGCTGCAAATAAAAATATTAAGAAAATTATTCAGAAGATGACAGTGTCGTACAAAGATTGGTATGAGATGTTGCCTTTTGCCCTGCATGGATATCGAACCTCGATACGAACTTCTACTGGGGCAACGCCGTACTCCTTGGTTTATGGGATGGAAGCGGTACTCCCATTTGAGGTAGAGGTCCCTTCCCAGAGGATACTAGCAGAATCGGGCCTAAAAGAATCAGAGTGGGCTCAAACACGCTACGACCAACTCAACCTTATTGAAGGTAAGCGTTTGACGGCCATGAGCCATGGACGCCTGTATCAACGAAGGATAAAGAACGCGTTCGACAAGAAGGTGCGCCCGCGCAAGTTCAATGAGGGGGACCTTGTGCTGAAAAAGATATCCCGTGCTATTAAAGATAATCGAGGGAAGTGAGCCCCGAACTATGAAGGGCCTTTCGTTGTGAAAAGGGCTTTTTTCGGAGGGGCTCTGGTGCTCACTAACATGGATGGCGAGGAGCTACCCTCACCCGTGAACTCCGATGTTGTCAAGTGATACTACGCTTAAGATCTGGGGCAATTGAGGAAATCACTGCATGTTCTTTTATTTTTGTGTGTTCTTCTTGGTTTCCCCCAGGGATTCCTGTCCGCTGTAATTTTCTCATCACAGTTCTTTAAAAGAAGAGAACATGGGTTTGAGGCTTCAGTCCTCACTTTGGTTTTAAACCATGTGCAGTTTGTGATAACCTGAGCCTTTTCGCTCAGTTCATGGGGTGCCCCAAGCGCTTAATTAAAACTGAACCTGACCAGTATTCAGTAAAAAGGATTGTTGCATTTGAAAAAGTTCATGCATACGCATACACATGCATATTTTGTTACGACAGGAGCAGAATCGTCTTAGGTAGTGGTCAAATGTCGGGATGGGGCTAATGGCAGAAACCGATCAGGGTAAAATGGTAATGCGGCCACAGTTTGCGGCACGATGTCGTTTCCTACTTTCAGGTACTTAGGGACGGACGCGAGTAGAGGCTAGGGTCACAACTGATAGATCGTCGTCCCTTGCCCAGCTCTGGACAAACGGAAAGCGCCACTGCAAGGCAACATAGTATCCTTTAAATCCCCAGTAATTATTAATGTTCTATCTTTACAGTAAGAATTGGATGCCTAACCTACCCTGAGGGGGTTCGAGTAAGCGAATGTCGACCAGTAGGAATCCATACTTATTTGATACCCAAAAAAAAATAAAACAATGCAAGTTAGCTCGCCTGGGCGAGCAACCCCTGCACGAAATGGGTTAAAAAGGGTGAGGGGGAAGGTTTTTGAACCAAAAACTCTCCCCCCTCATTCAAAGAACAAAGGCTCACGGGATTCACGAGTTTTGCAGCCCTTAGGTCACCATTTTTCGCATTTTTTATTCCATTTTGCTCTATTATTCATCTCCAACAAGTAAGTACCTCATTCTTGGGCTCTCTAGCTTTCCATTGATGTATTTTGGTGCTCAAAGTTGCATGTATTTGCTCAAAAATGTGAGAGATTTATCCTTGGATTGTTGCCTATTTTTGATGAATTAAGGGGTTGTAGGGGATGGCCTTAGGCCTAGGTTGTATTTTGGAGTAATGGGGCATGCCACATTGCCCCTATTCCCTTGATTTTCATGTCTAAACACGCGCCCACCAAGTGTTCGGTGAAATGCCTCAATGGCATTTGCACATGATTTTGTGAAACTTAGCTTGTGAAACAAATTATGCACATATGGCTGCCATTGTGAGTGTGTGGCCAGTTTTGTAGAAGCTAGACTAAAGTGCCAAAAGCATGACTTACGCCTAGGAATCTAAGTTTTTGGTTTTGAATATAAAAGATGCATGAATATTAGAACATGTTTGAGAGGTTTTTTGACTAGAGTTTGAACTTGCTGCCTCATGAGAAATACCTTGCGCCTAGGTAGCATGAAAAATACCTTTCAATAGTATGTATATATGTGAATATATAGCATGAAAAAACCTTTCAATAGTATGTATATATGTGAATATATAGCATGAAAATGCCTTACAAAGTGTGTGATATATAGCATGAAAATGCCTTACAAAGTGTGTGAATATATAGCAAAAACGCCTTTCAAAAATTTGTATATGTTGGATAGGTAGCGTAAAGATGCCTTTCAAAATATGTATATTTGTGAGTAGGTAGCATAAGGAGCCTTTCAAAAAATGTGCATATATGTGGGATGTAGCATGAAAATGCTTGTAAAAAACATACATGGATGTGTGTCATAAAATGCCTTTCACCAAAAAAAATTTATGTGGGCGTCTGTAAATGCATGTATATAGTGTCATAAAATAGCACATGCCCCAATGTGATCATTTTGTAAAGTGCATGTTGACACTTGCACCATATAAGTGTTGTTTGGCTCTTGTTCGTAATGATTGGTATTTTCTTGTAAACTAACTTTCCAAATGTTTGTCCTCGCAGGAAATGGCTCCGAAAAAGCTTTCCGCGAAGAGATCTAGGAGGGACGCCGCGGCTGAAGGGACCAGTGCCGCCCCCGAGTTTGATAGTCACCATTTCTGGAGCGCCGTGCACCAGCAGTGCTTCGAGGCCATCAAAGGATGGTCGTTCCACCGAGTGAGACGCGTCCAGCTCAGGGACGATGAGTACACCGATTTTCAGGAGGAGATAGCTCGCAGACATTGGACATCGCTGGCTACTCCCATGGCTAAGTTTAACCCTGAGGTAGTCCTGGAGTTTTACGCTAATTCTTGGCCCACAGAGGAGGGAGTGCGGGACATGCGTTCATGGGTGAGGGGTCAGTGGATTCCTTTTGACGCAGATGTGATGTGCCATCATTTTCTTCTATTTTCTAAACCCTTTTTGCACCATTTTAATTATTGATTGGTCTTAATTGTCAATTAATTAGGCAGTTTTATTACTTGGGCCCATTCAGCTAATTTGATGTTTTTAATCTAATTTCAGGAATTAATGAAGCATTGGGCTTGAATCTTGAAGAGGGCAGACTAATTTATTCTATAAAATTAGATCTTATCTTATCTAGATATTATTTAGATTTGATCTCATCTAGATATTATTTCATCTAGATCTTATCTTATCTTATCTTATCTAGATTTGATTTGATTTTACTTATGGGCTTGGATTTAAAACATATTTGTAAGCTTTGGGGCTGAAAAAAAACTATATAACAGCACCAAGGTTCTAGTTTAGAGCGCTCCCTCTCTCCCTCGCGGGAGACTCTCTCTCTCTCTTCTTCTCTCTCCTATTTTCGTTTTTAGTTTTAGGCTTTTCTTAGACACTTTTTTGTTTTGCAATTCCAGTTTTGACTTTTCATTTTAGCAATAAAATTTCGTTCTTCAATCTATAATTTCGTTCTCTATTGATTAATGGAAGGCTAGATTTTCTAGTGTTGTTCCTTTTGAGGACGAAGCCCAACTCTCTTTGAGGTTTCGCTTGCAATGTGGTTTCCTGGCAGTTTTCCCTTCACCAGATATCCCAATTTCGTGAATATTAATCAGTGCATGCTTCGTGTTCGATTAATTGCCTCTGAGCCTAACTTGCGTTCATGCTTAATGGACGAAGGGCTAACTGGTGTATGTGGTGCCTAATCACGTATTGAAAACCCTAAGTTGATTTTCGCTTAGTAAATTGAAATAGGGTTGGATTAAGTGGTTGACTGTTAGGGACGAATTCTCCATAACCCAGGATAAGAGAGTGGCTTCTGAATCAGAGGAAACAACCCGTTTTTAGTATTAGTAGTTTCGTATTCCATTTTATTTGTTCTGCTCTTTAATTACCAAACAACCAAAACCCCCCCCCCCCCATCGTTACTGTTACTGTTACTGCAAGTATATTATGAACATTTGGCTTGTCACTACTCGTTGGGAAACGACCTAGGATCACTTCCTAGTTACTGCATTTTCATGTTTATTTGATTCGGGTACGGCCTCGATCAAGATGCCCTCAGCCAATTCCTGGGTGACCCGCTAGTGTTGGAGGATGGCCAGGAGTGCGAGTTCAGTCAGAGGAGGAACAGGGCCGACGGGTTTGACGAGGAGGCCATTGCCCAGCTATTGTGCACACCGGGGCAGGATTTCGCCCGGACAGCTACCGGGAGACGGGTGTGGATCATGCGCACCAGCATGACCACCTTGACCCAGATGTGGATGACGTTGCTGCTCAACAATGTCTTGCCTAGTGATCATAACTCTGATCTCCCTTTGCCGAAGTGTCAGCTGGTGTATGCCATCCTGACATGGATGAGCATTCACGTGGCTCAGCTGATTGCTGACGCCATCTATTTGTTTGCAGGTATGCCACCCACCAGGCACCCTCTAGACCCGGATAAGTCTAACAGGGCCCTGGGGTTTCCAGCATTGATCACGGGCCTCTGCCAGTCATTCGGGGTTCCCGTCACCCCTAGTAAGGTGATCCGACCGTCGATCACCCGGGCTTTCATTGAGAAGTATTGCACGCCTAGACAGGCGCAGGGGGATGCACCTCAGGACGCAGACGCACCACCGCCACCTCATCAGGCCGATCCCGCTGGGTCACTAGGCATGGAGCGTTATCTACAACACTTGGTTCGCCAGCAGGCGGCCAACCATCGGGGGCAGGTACAGATACATGAGTGTCTCTACCGCTTCATCCTTAGTCAGCAGAGGCAGGGTTTCGCTCCTTTTGCATGCCCTACTCCAGATTAGTTTAGGGCTGAGGTCGCATGGCTCGGAGAGTGGCTCGAGGCCCAGGCAGGGGAGGCGCTTGCAGGATCCCTTAGCGATGCAGAGGAGGCCCGCATGGATGAGGAGATGATGGATTTGCTCGGTTTCTTGGGAGGGAGCGGAGCCACATGACCATGGGATCCCCAGATTCATATTCTTTTTTTATGTTTCATCCTTTATCATTTACATGCTATTTTATTTCTATGACTTGAGGGACTAACGCTTGTTTTTGTTGTTTCGATTGTGATTTGTTTTGTGCATACATTTTGTTTGGACTGTTGCGTTAGTGCTTACTTCGTTATTGTCGATAATGTTTGTTGAAATTCCAAAATCGTGTAGAGTTTTCATTTAGGAACGTCGTCCTAAAATAAAACGAATAAACATCATGATAACACCAAGAATAGAAAAATAAAGAGGCATTGTGAACAAAATGTCATATCTATATATAAAGAAAAGAAAAGAGTTTTTGTATATAAAAAAGTGTATGAAAAGATTTTGTGTGTGTAAATAATGTGTGAAAAGAAATTCTTGTGTGTGAGCAATTAGTGTATATAAAGAAAATTTTTGTATAAACAACGAGTGTATGTTGAAAAAGGAAGAAGAAATCTTTGAAAAGGAATAGAGGTTTTATATAGACCATGTTGATATAAAGAGAAAGAGTTTTTTAATGCGTGTGTATACAGAAAAAGTTTTTCGTGTATAGGAATGTAGGTGTACAGAGAAAAAGCTTTTCTCATAGATAGCGATGGATGTATAGTTTTTGCTAACATGAATAAGAAAAATGAAACAAAAAGGAAAGAGAAAGAAAGACCTCGAAGGTCAGCATGTTATGGTCATAGGAAGCACAAATCATTCGTAGAGAGCAAACATATCTTTTGGAAACAAGAAACTGACGCTAAGAGTTTATTTTCCAAAATAACCGAGATAAGAATGGATGGATTCGTTGAACCAATGAAAGAACATAATTTGGAAACGTTGGGTCTACTTGCATAAATCCCAAGCCTTAGTATTGCAATGCCATAAACTAGATGCTTGAGTACCCACCTAGTTGTATGCATGACTAATTTTGCACATTGTTTCCAAATCATCATTATTACGCGTGCCTCGTCGAAATAATATGGAAGTTTAACCCGAAACCGACACTCTGACACATGAATTTGTTTTGCCCCAAATATCAAAATCGGGCACGCACGATGAAAAGACCATGTTGAGACACAACCTTAAGCTACTTTGAACCTTGGCCCATGAAGAGAATCCTCATCCTTCCCCCCGAAGAAGAGGACAGCATAATCTCCTCAAGGGAGAGCGAATAACGAATGCTAAAACTCGAATCCCCAATCAAAGATCAAAAAAAGAGGAGAGGAAGAAATGAAAAGGGAGAAATGAAGAGAAAGAAATGAAAAGAAAGAAATGAAAAGACAGAAAGGAAAAGGAAAAGAAGGATTCCCGATCAAAGATCGGAAGAAAGTAAAAAGGAAAGGATTGGAGGAAAACAAAATAATTCCTGATCAATAAAGGAAACCAGGAAAAAGAACAGAAGATCGTCGGACCATATAAATTTTCGGCGAGGTAAATGACCGCCGGCAAAGGGGAAACCCATTTTGAAATGGTTATTCCTTTGGGATTGCCATTCAAGGTCGCTCCCGACTGGCGATGTCCCGCCCCACATAAACAAAGAGGAAAAGACCGAAACACCCAGCTTCCTCTCCAAAAACACCACCCTTGAGAAAATCCTATTGATCTGTGATTGCGCGTGTAATCTTTTGGTTCGATAGGAAATCATGTGCAAAATAAAGTCATGGTGCAGCTATGGTTTGGAATTAGGGTAAAACACTTACCTGTGTGAGTTTTTTATACACCATGAGTGATTTTATTCCCAATTTCGGTTTGACCTGACGTTTCCCCTAAATGTTCATTTAAAAGCTAAACGTTGACATCCCACCCTTCATTTTCGGTTACAAGGAAAACTATTTTGGCATATGCATATTGTTTCTCTAAAATATGGTGCTCTTGTGAATGATTTATTTTTCCTTGCTAAAGCATGTTTGCCTTTTGTAGAAGCAAAGCTTCATGGTGAATCAAAGGTGATTCAAAGGTGTTTTGATGATAACAAAAGATGATGACAAAGGAGATGACAAAAAGTTCAAAGATTAATCAAAGAATCAAAGATCAATCAAAGAACAACTCAAGTGAATCAAAGATCAATCAAAGAACAACTCAAGTGAATCAAGAATAGTTCAAGAGTTCAAGATAAGAATCAAGAAGAATTCAAGACTCAAGAAGAAAGTTTAGAGTCAAGAATCAAGATTCAAGATTCAAGATCTCAAGAATCAAGATCAAGATTCAAGATTCAAGATTCAAGAATCAAGAGAAGGCTTAATCAAGATAAGTATGAAAAGGTTTTCTCAAAAATTGAATAGCACATGGTTTTTCTCAAAGCATGTTTACCAAAGAGTTTTTACTCTCTGGTAATCGATTACCATAATGTTGTAATGGATTACCAGTAGCAAAATGGATTTGAAAAAGTTTTCAGATTGAATTTACAGCATTCCAATTATTTTCAAAAAGCTGTAATCGATTACAATATTTTGGTAATCGATTACCAGTGCCTTTGAACGTTGAAATTCAAATTCAAATGTGAAGAGTCACATCTTTTCACATAAAAGCTTTGTGTAATCGATTACATTGATTTGGTAATCAATTACCAGTGACTGTTTCTGAATAAATAAAAAAGATGTAACTCTTCAAAAGGTTTTTGACTTTTTCAAATTGGTTTTAAGTTTTTCTAAAAGTTATAACTCTTCTAAAGGGTCTTCTTGACCAGACATGAAGAGTCTATAAAAGCAAGGCTTTGTTTTGCATTATTAATTAATTCATTCAATCTTGAATACTTTTCCAATCAATCAATCTTTTCCAATTCATTCTTTACACAAGCAAGTTTTCCACATTGATTTCTGAGTCTCTTTGAACTTCTTCTTCTTCTTCCTTTTGCCAAAAGCTTTCCAAAGTTTTCTGGTTTTTCTAAACCTTGAAAAATTGTGCTATTCATATTTTTCATTCCTTTCTCCCTTTGCCAAAAAGAATTCGCCAAGGACTAACCGCCTGAATTCTTTTTGTGTCTCTCTTCTCCCTTTTCTAAAAGAACAAAGGACTAACCGCCTGAATTCTTTTGTGTCTCCCTTCTCCCTTTTGAAAGAATTCAAAACGACACAGTCTGAGATTTCTTTTGATTTTTCCCATTCCTTATACAAAAGTACTCAAAGGACTAACCGCCTGAGAATTCTTTTGTATCCCCATTCACAAAGTATCAAAGGTTTAACCGCCTGAGATCTTTGTCTTAACACATTGGAGGGTACATCCTTTATGGTACAAGTAGAGGGTACATCTACTTGGGTTTGACTGAGAACAAGAGAGGGTACATCTCTTGTGGATCAGTTCTAGTGGAGGGTACATCCACTAGGTTCAAAGAGAACAAGGGAGGGTACATCCCTTGTGGATCTTTGTTTGTAAAAGGATTTTTTCAAGGTTGAAAGAAGTCTCAAGGACCGTAGGTCGCTTGGGGACTAGATGTTGGCACGGGTTGTTGCCGAACCAGTATAAAAACTCTAGTGTGTTTGTCTCCTTCTTCCCTACTCTTTTACTTTTTGCTGTGCATTTAATTTCCGCTCTTACTTTCTGTTAAGTTTCTCTTCTACTCCCCATTCTCTTAACAATTTAGTAAAAGCCTTAGAAGAGTAATGTTTAATTAGTAAAGGTTTAGGAATAATTAATTCAACTCCCCCCCTTCTTAATTATTATGAGGCCACTCGATCCAACACCTTTTAGGTGAAAGAACCCGGTGGACCATTCTGTTCCACCATCAAATCTTAGTCGAAGCCCCATGAATTGATTGCCATTCATGCATCCTCCACCATCGAGTCCGGAGCTGATGCAAGCTCCATTGGAGCTTGTAGGCCTAGGATCTTCTTCATCAATGGATTCCTTTGCTTCTTGGAAGATGAATGGCAGCGGAATGGAGAAGGAAGAGGGAGAGGAGACGCCACTTCAAGGAGAAGATGAGTCTAGAAGAAGCTCACCACCATAGGAGGCCATGGATAAGAGCTTGGAGGAAGAAGGAGATGAATGAAGGGAGAGGAAGAGAAGAGCACGAAATTTTGTGCTCTAAATGAGCTTTGAAATCTGAATTTTAATATTCAAATGATCAAAGTTTAAAAAAATGCACACACATGACCTCTATTTATAGCCTAAGTGTCACACAAAATTGGAGGGAAATTCAAATTTCACTTGAATTTGAAATTGAATTTGTGGAGCCAAACTTTGGAGCCAAAATTTGACTAATTATGATTAGTGAATTTTAGTTATGGTTCAGCCCACTAATCCAAGATCAATTCCAAGATTCTCCACTAAGTGTGCTTAGGTGTCATGAGGCATGAAAAGCATGAAGGACATGCACAAAGTGTGACTATATGATGTGGCAATGGGGTGTAGTAAGCAAATGCTCACCTCCCCCTCTAAAATTTAATTGGATTGGGCTTCTACCAATTCAATTAAATTTATTTCCAACCACACACATCAAATATCCACTTAGTGCATGTGAAATTACAAAACTACCCCTAATACAAAAACTAGTCTAGGTGCCCAAAAATACAAGGGCTGAAAAATCCTATATTTCTAGGGTACCCTACCTACATTATGGAGCCCTAAATACAAGGCCCAAAAATAATGAAACCTTAATCTAATATTTACAAAGATAAGTGGGCTCGTACTTAGCCCATGGGCCCGAAATCTACCCTAAGGCTCATAAGAACCCTAGGGCCTTCTCTTGCATCTCTGGCCCAATCTACTTGGAGTTTTCTATCCAATGCCCTTGCGGGGTAGGATTGCATCAGGAGCCCAACGAATTGATTGCCTAGCGCTATTCATGCATCCTCCACCATCAAATCTTAGTCGGAGCCCTATGAATTTATTGCCATTCATGCAGCCTCCACCATCGAGTCTGGAGCCCCACGAATTGATTGCCTAGCACTGTTCGTGCATCCTCCACCATGAAATCTTATTCGAAGCCCCATGAATTGATTGCCATTCATGCATCCTCCACCATCGAGTCCGGAGCCCCACGAATTGATTGCCTAGCGCTGTTCATGCATCCTCCACCATCAAATCTTATTCGGAGCCCCATGAATTGATTTCCATTCATGCATCCTCCACCATCTTATTCGGAGCCCCATGAATTGATTGTCATTCATGCATCCTCTGTTATCAAGTACGAAGCCTCCGGTGAGGGGAAAATACGGTTTTTTGTTATTTTCCCAATCGGTTCCTTCACCAAACATGTGTATACGTATATATTATGTTTGTTTGTTTGTTTTGTTTTGTGTTGTGCAGAGAAAGAAGAAGGAGAGACGGGAGTCACTTATTTCAAATCATTTTGGGTTGGAACTATTGTGATTGAGATCAATTAAATCCCCATGATGGGCAAAGGATGGCCTTCGGGAGTCATCATAGATTAATTATGGAAAGGGCTAAGACGGACGAAATCAGTGTTTTATCTTTGCTTTCCTCCTATCTCCGATAAGAGGTAAGTAAGGAGGGGCAACTGTCATACCCTAATTTCGTCCGGGGACCATTGTTTGATGGCATGCAACCTTTGCTTGGCCGAGTTGAGGTACTTCGCACCCATTGTTGCACGATACTTGAAGTTCCATAACATGCCAGAAGTCAAAAGAAAGCATTGTTGCATGATCCGTGAAGTTCCGTAAAATGCAAGAAATCAAAAGAAAGCATTGTTACACAATCCGTGAGGTTCCGTAACATTTTGAAAGCCAAAAAAGGGGTGATTACTTAATCCGTAAGGTTCGGTAACATTACGGAAGGAAAACAAGTATCGTTACGGAATTCGTAAAGTTCCATAACGTTACGGAATTCGTAAAGTTCCATAACGTTACGAAAAAAGAATCAGCAAAAAAAGGTAGGGGTGTATTTAGTAAATAGGGGGGTTCAAATAGCAACCATGCCCACTTGGGCTAGAGGAAGCAGCCTAGCTCGCCAGGGCGAGTTGGGTGGCAAGCTTCTCCCTCTTTTCCCTATAAATACGGAGAGGAGGGAAGAACAAAAACGTTCAACCCTCCTGGTATCTGTGGATCACTTGAAATTAGTGAAAAAAATCGTTTCCGTGAAGAAAATCCAAGCCGAGGCGCTTCCGTAACGCGTCCGAAACGTTTCCGTGGTTCATTTCGTGAAGATTTTCCGCCGTCTTTCGTTCGTTCTTCATCGTTCTTCGGTCTTGAACCGGTAAGTTCCCGAAATCAAACTTTTCAATTCATTCCATGTACCCTTGGTGGTCCCCACTTGTTTCGCGTACTTTTATTTTCATTTCATTTACTTTCTGTACCCCCTTTTGTCGTGCTTTAGTCATTTATTTAAGTCATTTTCTCGCCTAATAAAAAAATAAAATAAATTTCCACCGATCATTTGAATTGTAACATCTATTAATTTATGTTAAAATGAAATCTGACCGTTCGGTCATGCCGTAACCACATTGGAAACCAAAAAAGAGGTAAAATAATAATATAATAATAAAAAATATCTTTTGGTAAAATAAAACAAAAAAATCAATCGGACGTTTCTCTGTGAGATTTTTCTTTCTTAATCGAATTGACTAATAACTAAAGAGAAACTAAGGCTAAAATTAACTCACAAAATCAAGCTTTGTCCGCAAAAATCACTGAAAAAAAATGTTTTAGGGTCCAACGCCATAAAGGGTCCTCTTTGCTTTTTTATCGGTTAACATGGACCGTTCGAAAGTGTAAAATCAACACATCACTGCCTTTTGAAAGAACTACGTAGGTCTGATTTCCTCTTCGATGGAGGGTACGTAGCAGCAAGAGCCCCGCTTTTGTCGACCTCAAAAATAAAAAAGACATAAAAGTTTAGATACATAATTTCATGCAATTCTAATCTAAGGCTGTTGTCCTTTGGGACAAACGTGGGAGGTGCTAATACATTTCTCAAATGTAAAGATAACTACCGAATCTGGAATATTCTTCATGACCGGTTTCCTTTGGTTTTTCTAACGTTTTCCTTTCAATAAACGTTGGTGGCGACTCCGTGCATTTTCCTCCTATGGAAGACGCACCCGTGAGTCTCGCCTCGCTCACCCGCAAAAGGGTAGGTTGCGACAGTGTCACACAAAATTGGAGGGAAATTTGAATTTGTGGAGCCAAATTTGGAGCCAAAATTTCACTAATTATGATTAGTGAATTTCAGCTATGATTCAACCCACTAATCCAAGATCAAGTCCAAGATTCTTCACTAAGTGTTGTCGCAACCTACCCTTCGGCGAGAGGGCGACGCGTGACTCACGGGTGCGTGTTCCAAGAAAGGAATACGCGCGGAGTCGCCACCAACGTTTAATTGATGAAAATGTCAGAAAAACCGGAAAAGACGTGGTCTACAAACTTTAAGTGAAAGGTTCGGGAGTTGTATTTATGCACGGGGAAGGTATTAGCACCCCACGCGTCCGTCACAAGAGACGACAACCTTTAATCAAATGTGCAAATATTACTTCAATTTATGTTATTTTCCCTTTTTACGTTCTTATGTCTTTTTGTGCCTTTTTATATTCTTATCTTTTTGTGGTCGACAAGGGTGTTTCCCTTTGCTCCTACGTATTCCTCAATTGAGATGAGGAAATCAGACCTACGTAGTTCTTTTGCGAACAAAGCGTTTTGGTTAAGTTATTTTTTATCCATTTTTGCAAGATATGTTTTTATTGAATGAAAGGTCATTTAAGGCATTGGACCATTAGACAATCTTTCGATTCTTTTGAAAAGTGAGAAAGCATTAAGGCATTGAACCATTAATGATTTCTTTATTTTTGAAACAGGTAACAAAGTTACATATTGATTTTAGGCTTTTTTTAGAACGAACGAAGAATGTCGAAGAACGGTTGAAAATCTTCGCGAAATCACCCACGGAAACGTTACAGAAGCGCCTCGGCTTGGATTTTCTTCACCGAAAAATTTTTTCTCACTAATTTTAAGTGAATCTCAGATACCAGGAGGGCTGAACATTTTTTCCCTTCACTTCTCCCCCTATTTATAGGAAAATAGGGGAGAAGCTTGCCACCCAGCTCGCCCAGGCGTGCTAGGTTGCTTCCTCTAGAAGCAACCGCCTTCTGGAGGAATTTTCTGGAAGGCCCAAGTGGGCATGGTTGCTATTTGCACCCCTATTTTTACTAAATACACCCCTTGCTCTTTTTTGGTGATTCTTTTTCCGTAACGTTATGAAACTTTACGAATTTCATAACGATGCTTGTTTTCTTTCCGTAATGTTACGAAACCTTACGGATTACGTAATCATCCCTTTTTTGCCTTCCGGAACGTTACGGAACTTTACGGATTGTGCACTAACACTTCCTCTTAATTTCCGGCATGTCACGGAACTTCACGGATTGTGCTACAATGTTTTCTTTTGGCTTCCGGCATGTCACGGAACTTCACGAATTGCCTAACGATGGGTGCCAAGTACCTCGAAGTGTTCAAACGAGGGTCGCATCCCAACAACGGATGGTCCCCGGACGAAATTAGGGTATGACAAGTGTGCTAAGGTGTCATGAGGCATGTAAAGCATGAAGGACATGCACAAAGTGTGACTATATGATGTGGCAATGAGGTGTAGCAAGCAAATGCTCACCTCTCCCTTAGGCTGGTCCAAAATTTAATTGGATTAGGCTTCTGCCAATTCAATTAAATTTCTCTCCCAATACACACATTAAATAGTGCACTTAATGCATGTGAAATTACAAAACTACCCCTAATACAAAAACAAGTCTAGGTGCCCTAAAATACAAGGGCTAAAAAATCCTACATTACTAGGGTACCCTCCCTACACTATCAAGCCCTAAATTCAAGACCCAAAAACAATGAAACCCTAATCTAATATTTACAAAGATAAGTGGGCTTTTACTTAGCCCATGGGCCAAAAATCTACCCTAAGGCTTATGAGAACCCTAGGGCCTTCTTTAGCAGTTCTGGCCCAATCTACTTGGAGTCTTCTATCCAATGCCCTTGGGGGGTAGGATTGCATCATCCCCTCCCCCTTGAAATGGATTTAACCTCAAATCTAGAGGTTCTTGAAACTTTGGGCTTCTTTCCTCGACACTTGTAAAAAGAATAAAAACATATATGTTAGTGGTGTTAGATATGTTAAAGTAGTGTAAGGTCTGAAAACCCCTTTTTTGACCATCTTCCCATGAGGGAACATGGTTCCTCACCAACTCAATAAGTGGTGCTACAAGTATAGAAAAAATATGGGACCATCCTTTTCTAAAAGTTTGTTAAGTCATGGAAGCCCCAAATTTCCCTTATACTTGGTGGAGTGGGCCACTCTGGAATGAACTTTATTCTCTTAGGATCCGTGGGAACCCCTTGATCACTATTTAAAAAATTAAGGAAAGTAATGCAATAAAACATACCTTTTTTATATTTTCATGTTGATTACTCCTACCAAAAAGTATGACAAACCTAAGGTGTCACATATGAGCACCTAAGTTTGTATTGAAACTAAAAATAAGAACAAACCTACCTAATAAGTCCCTATGTATGTGAATCATGAAGATGTTGGATGCATGGGTGATTTTACAAAAGAGGGTTACACCAGTCAACACATTCATCATACCACCTATCATAGGGATTTGGTGCCTCATAATACCTA
Source organism: Glycine max (assembly GCF_000004515.6). Lineage (NCBI taxonomy): Eukaryota > Viridiplantae > Streptophyta > Magnoliopsida > Fabales > Fabaceae > Glycine > Glycine max. The sequence goes on along the minus strand of NC_016091.4, from coordinate 21,305,343 downwards.
TTTTGGGCACCAACAAAGCACAAGGATTTAAGCTCTTACGAACCAAACCCTCATCCAACAACTCCTTTACTTGAGGAATAACCTCAAGCTCAAGAGGTATGGAAGTGCTAAGGGATGTTTCCCTTGATAGGAGAAGGTAGAAGGATTGTTTAAGAAGGATTACTATTTTGATATCACCTTTTGTTTCAAAATGGTTTTCCTTCTTAACAATCTTCTTGGAGGAATCCCTTTCGTTTTTTTTCCTTCCCCTTGGCCTTTGGATACAAGGCCTTACTATTCTCCTCTTTCTTTTGTTTTTCTAGTTTTTCTTCCTCGTCCCTCTTATCTTTCATAGTTAGTTGGTCTTTGGCCACCCATGAAGGTGTTTAAGGATGCAACACAAACTTTGTTCCAAGGTGGGTGAAGGTTATCTCGTTAGTTAGGCCATTATAGATGATTTTCCTATCATATTTCCATGGCCTACCTAACAGAAGGTGTCCTTCCTCCATAGGAACTACATCACAAATCATCTCCCCTTGCTCATTGAGCCATTGAAGTTTGTAAGGCTTTGGATGAGGAGTGATAGCAAAGCTCAACTAATCTTGTACTGCAACAATTGCAACATGAACCACTATCTACAATGAGAAAGCATGTGTTATAAAAAATTTACACCTTGTGTGAAAAATATTCTCTCTTTGAGATTGGGTCAAGTCACAAGATTGGCCTCCTAGAAGCCTTTTGACCACTAAAAGGCCCCCTTCTTCTTGGGGCTAGATTTCTTCACTAGATTCTTCCTCTTTTGCTTCTTCACTTGCACTAGAGGAAGGTAAAGTAGTAACCTCATCTTGGTTACTATAAAGGTGAAGTAGTAATCATGGTTTTCTTGGTGGGGCATTGAGAAGCAATGTATCCTCTTCCAAGACATTTAAAGCAATTTATAGAGCTAGTCTTCTCTTTCATACTAGCCTTAGGGGGTTGCTTTTCTATTGTCTTCCCCTTATCATCTCTTAGAAGGTACAACCCCTAAGATGCCTTGACCTTGGTCTTTCTTTGGATAAGAGTGAGAGCCATGAGATTTTGAAGTAGGCTTCCTTTTAAGTTGTTGCTCTACCCTTATGCAAAGTTGAACTAGGTCATCTAGGTCCCTATATGGAAGGAGATCAACCTTGTCCCTCACTTCCAATTAAGCCCACTAAGGAACCTAGCAATACTTGTTCTTTCCTCCTCCCTAAGCCTAGCTCTCAAAAGGAGTAGTTCCATTTATTGCCTATACTCTTCAGCACTCATACTTCGTTGTCTAAGCCCTTGGAGCTTATCCATAAGCTCTCTTTCATAGTAGGAGCGGATGTGCCTCTTCCAAAGGGCACTTTTCAAGTCATTCCAATACTCTACTGGAGGATCCCCATGAATCCTTCTTTCCCTAACAAGGGAAGTCCACCAATAGAATGCATACCCTTGGAAGCTAAGGGTAGCCAAAGGAACCTTCCTTTCCTGACTTGTATGATGACAAGCAAAGAGTTGCTCAACCTTTATTTCTCAATCTAAATAAGCCTCTACATTGCCCTTCCCATGGAAGTATGGGAGGTTAATGTTAGCCTTTTGAGGTTTTCTTTCCTTTTCTCTCCTATGGGAGAGAGGTCTAGGATGTGACCTATGCCTTCCTCTATAATAGTCACTAAGTTATTCACTTAGGCTCTTGCAAGAGTCATGACTACTATAGGAAGCATGTTTTTCTTTTTCCATTTCTTTCATTATTTTTCTTCTTTCTTCCTCTCTTATTTGTTCTCTCTTATCTTGATTTATTTCTACCCTTTCTTTTCCTTTTTCTTTTCTTTCTAGTTTTTCTTTCCATAACTTGAGGGAACTCAAGTCATCTAAAATTCTAGATAGAGGGTCCTTATGACTCGTACCCTCACCATTAACACTAGATGAATGATGACTCATATTGGTTCCTAAGTTGTGGTTCTTTCTGTTGGATCAAGTGGCCTCGAAATAATTAAGAAGGGTGGGGGGTTGAATTAATTATTAATGTACCTTGACTAATTAAAAATCTATCCTTCTTAATGTTACTAGATTTAATTAGGCTTTTACTACTAAGTTAAGAAAGTAAAGAATAGAAAAAGAAACTTAACTAAAAGTAAAAGCGATAATTAAAGTGCACAACGAAAATTAAAACTATAAGGAAGAAGAAGACAAACACAAGAATTTTATACTGGTTCGGCAACAACCTGTGCCTACATCCAGTCCCCAAGCAACCACCGGTTCTTGAGATTTCTTTCAACCTTGTAAAATCCTTTACAAGCAAAGATCCACAAGGGATGTACCCTCCCTTGTTCTCTTTGAACAACCAAGTGGATGTACCCTCCACTTGAACTGATCCACAAGAGATGTACCCTCTCTTGTTCTCAGTTACAAAAACCCAAGTAGATGTACCCTCTACTTATACCACAAAGGATGTACCCTCCAATGTGGTAAGACAAAGTTCTCAGGCGGTTAGTCCATTGAAACTTTGTAAAGGGGAAACAAAAGATATCTCAGGCGGTTAGTCCTTTGAAATCTTTTGTTTAAGGGAAAGGGAAGAATCAAAAGAATTCTCAGACTATGTCCTTTTGAATTCTTTGAAAAGGGAGAAAGGAGACACAAAAGAATTTAGGCGGTTAGTCCTTTGTTCTTTTGGAAAAGGGAGAAGAGAGACACAAAAAGAATTCAGGCGATTAGTCCTTGTTGAATTCTTTTTGGCAAAGGGAGAAGAGAATGAAAAGATATAGCATACTTTTGTTTTCTGAAGAAGAACAGGGTTTGGAAAACAAAAAACTTAGAAAGCTTTTTGGCAAAGGAAGAAGAAGAAGAAAGATAAGTAGGAAAGGTTTCAAGATTTCTCAAAAGATGTTCAAAGAAGTTCTAAAAGTTATTCAAATGCAAGTCGAGGTCTTGCTTTTATAAACTCTTCATGTCCGGTCAAGAAAACCATTGGAAGAGTTATAACCTTGAGAAAATCTTGAGAAAACCATTGTAAGAGTTACATCTCTTGACTTTTTATTCAAAATGTGCCACTGGTAATCGATTACCATAACCATGTAATCGATTACACAAAGCATTTTATGAAAAGATATGACTCTTCACAATTGAATTCGAATTTCAACATTCAAATACACTGGTAATCGATTACCAATATATTGTAATCGATTACACCATTTAAAAATCATTTGGAGCGTTTCAAATTCAGTTAAAAGCTTTTTGAAATCAAATTCTATAACTGGTAATCGATTACAGAAAACTGGTAGTCGATTACCAGAGAGTAAATACTCTGGTAACTTAGAAAAATTTGAGAACTTTTCTTGTAAAACAAAACTGTGCTATGTTTGGTTTTTGAAAAATCTTTTTCAATACTTCCCTTGTGAAGTCTTGACTTGTTGCTTCTTGGTTTCTTCTCTTGAATCTTGAATTCATCTTTTCTAGAGTCTTGATTCTTCTTGATGTCTTTTTTTGAATCTTGAAATCAATCTTGATCTCGAACTTGTTGACTCAATCTTGAAATCATTCTTTTGGGCTTTTTGTCATCATCAAAACTACTTGGTTCATCATCATGAAGCTTGCTTCTACACTTTCTTGTTGGGGGTTTGTAAAAGGTAAAAGCTAGGGTTCAAAAGAACTCAAGATAAGCGTGATAAGCAAGAAGAAAGTATTATGTAATTACAAGATAAACTAGGTGTGACTAGTAAAGAAAATAAGCTATAAAGTAAGCAAGAAATTAAAGTGCCAGAAATGTAAACTAGGCGAATCCTAAGAGTGTTTGGATGACCACATTTAAGGTTCCCAACAAAACACTCACTATCCTAAGGGAAAATTGCCTAAAATTATTACACACAAATAGAAGTTTGGTAACCTTTGAAGGCTCCCAACACATTTCCAATGAAAAGCCTTTTTGTTAAAAAATTTGAAAGCAATAAAGGTAAGTAAATTTCCAATTACAAAATTACAAACGGTCCTCAATATTGGTGGTTGTGCTCTCTGATGATTCACTCAATTTAGAGTGCTTCTTAGTCTAATAGCTCTTAAGGTGGTTGGCCCCTTGCTTATTGACTCAAATTCTTGAAGGGATGGCACCAATCCTCCTTTCCAATTTCCTATATGGCAACTCATAAACAAGGAAAAAAAGAGACAACAATAACCAAAGACCAAAAAATGAAATGAAAGCTAAACCAATAGAGTTTTAACAAGACAAATTTTCAAGGATTATTCAACAATTAAAGCAACGAAAAGCACATAAAAGCAAGCCATGACTCAAAGAGAAATGTAGAATGGCTCTAGAGCAGAGTAGAAAAACTAAAAAAAAAGACTCAAGAAACCTCTAGTTTTGACACTTGTTTTCACACTACTTTTCAATTGAAATTTCGTAACTAAGATTGGTATGAAATAGGCACCAATTATAGAAAAAATTTTGAGCCAAACAACAAGCACACTTGTCTTTCACTTTTTTTTTCTGGACACTGATTTTCCTGCCAACGTTTATGATTTTTCTTATTTTTTCCATTGATCCAAATCACTTGTGATGGAAACTTGCTTGTGGGGCTTCTATGGAGGCTGAATCTTTGAGCTTCAATGGGGTCCTTTAATGGTGATTTTCCACCATGGAGATGTAGCGGAAGACAAAGGAAAAGAGGTGAGAGGAGGCACCATCCATTAAGGAATAAGCCATGGAAGAAGGAGCTTCACCACCAAGATGAGCCTTGGATAAGAAGCTTGGAGAGGATGCTTCAATGGAGGAAAAGAAAGAGGGATAGAAAGAGAGAGGGGGGAGCACGAAATTGAAGGAAGAAAAAGGGAGAGTAGTTGAACTTTGAGTTGTGTCTCACAAGACTCTCATTCATCAAAGTTACAACAAGTGTTACACATGCTTCTATTTATAGACTAGGTAGCTTCCTTGAGAAGATTTCTTGAGAAAACTTCCTTGAGAAGCTAGAGCTTAGCTACACACACCCCTCTCATAACTAAGCTCACCTCCTTGAGAAGCTTCCTTGAGAAGATTCCTAAAGTAGCTAGAGCTTAGCTACACACACCTCTCTAATAGCTAAGCTCACCTCCTTGAGATGAGAAGCTAGAGCTTAGCTACACACCCCCTATAATAGCTAAGCTCACCCCCATGACAAAATACATGAAAATACAAAAAAAAGTCCCTACTACAAAGATTACTCAAAATGCCCTGAAATACAAGACTAAAACCCTATACTACTAGAATGACCAAAATACAAGGCCCAAAAGAAGGAAAAAACCTATTCTAATATTTACAAAGAAGAGTGGATCCAACATTGACCCATGGGCTCAAAAATCTACCCTAAGGTTCATGAGAACCCTAGGGCCTTCTTTAGTAGCTCTTGCCCAAGCCTCTTGGAGTCTTCTATCCAATACCCTTGGGGGGTAGGATTGCATCAACTTGGTTCTTTTTTTCTAATTTTGGTCTAGATATCTAGAAAATTCAGTAAACATTTCAGCTCAAAATTTGTAGTTACCAATTCCCAATAAGTTTTACAAGTTTGTATGTTCAGGCTGCCAGCACCAGTGATTTCATCCTAGAAATGAAGAGTAATGTTTATGTTGCTTAAGGCTTGGATAGTTACAATTTGTGTTTGCTTATGCTCAATTTTCTTGAATAACACAATTAAAGAGAGCTTAAGACTTATTTTGATTCACAAATTCAGCCACAACTTAGCACCACAACTCAACTTCTTCATAGGCATCATATAGGAAACTTAGAAAAGAAAATTCAACAAGACTACTTCTTGGAATTGATTTAGAACATGTTATCAACTAAATAACATGCATGAATTAGACTCAAAATTCAAATGATAGGCTAAGAATTGAAAGAATACACAAAAAAGGTATCTAGAATTCAAACAATAAAATCAAAATTCAAAACAAACTTATAACATAATGTGACAATTATTATGACTAAACATGACTCTGAGACAACATGAATGAAGTGATTTACACTTAGATTTTTGTGTTTTCTTTTCTAATCAATATTTGGCAAGAAAATTGAGATCAAAAGGTTCAGCATAAGAAGATTATGACTGAAAAATGTTAGAACCTAAAATCAACACTAAAACATGATTCAAGAGTAGCTTTATAAAATTTGAACCAAAGAAATGCAAGAACAAGTGTAGATCTAAGATTTAATCGGTTTTTTTTTTTAATCTACTCTAAAAAGCATCAAACCATAAGACAATGGAGGATATACATGGAGAATAAGATGAAGAACAAGGAATTAAAGTGAATTGACCGAACAAAATGATAGAGGAAGCAAAAGAACATCACCTAGATGAAGATGCTCTGATACCACATAATGTAGCTCCATGTGGAGCTTGTAGGCCTTGGATCTTCTTCATCAATGGAGTCCTTTTCTTCTTGAAGATCAATAGCAGTGGAATGGAGAAGGAAGAAAGATGATTAGAGATGCCACTTCAAGGAGAAGATGAGTTATGAATAAACTCACTTCAAGGAGAAGCCATGGATAAGAGCTTGAAGGTAGGAGAAAATGAGTGGAGGGAGAAGGAGAGAAAGAGCACAAAATTTTGTGCCTCAAATGAGGTCTGAACTTTGAAGTGTAATTCTCAAATGATCAAAGTTGAAAAAATGTACACACAAGGCCTTTATTTATAGCCTAAGTGTCACACAAAATTGGAGGGAAATTTGAATTTCTATTCAAATTTCACTTGAATTTGAATTTGTGGAGCCAAAATTTCACTATTTATGATTAGTGAATTTCAGCTATGGTTCAGCCCACTAATCCAAGATCAAGTCCAAGATTCTCCACTAAGTGTGCTTAGGTGTCATGTGGCATGTAAAACATGAAGGACATGCACAAAGTGTGACTATATGACGTGGTAATGGGGTGTAGCAAGAAAATGCTCACCTCGCCCTTAGGCTGGTCCAAAATTTATTTGGATTGGGCTTCTCCCAATTCAATTAAATTTCTCTCCCAACACACACATCAAATAGTGCACTTAGTGCATGTGAATTACAAAACTACCCCTGATACAAAAACTAGTCTAGGTGCCCTAAAATACAAGGGCTGAAAAATCCTACATTACTAGGGTACACACACTCCTTACACTATGGAACCCTAAATACAAGGCCCAAAAACTATGAAACCCTAATCTAAAATGTACAAAGTTCAGTGGGCTCATATTTAGCACGTTGGCAAAAAATCTACCCTAAGGCTTATGAGAACCTTAGGGCCTTCTTCAGCAGCTCTGGCCCAATCTTCTTGGAGTCTTCTATCCAATGCCCTTGGGGGGTAGGATTGGATCAGTTAGGGTTAGGGAACCTATGATGTAGCTCCATGTGGAGCTTGTAGGCCTTGGATCTTCTTCGTCAATGGATTCCTTTGCTTCTTGAAGATCAATGGCAGCGGAATGGAGAAGGAAGGAAGATGATTGGAGACACCACTTGAAGGAGAAAATGAGTCAAGAACAAGCTTACCACCATGGGAAGCCATGGATAAGAGCTCGCAGGTAGGAGAGGATGATTGGAGGGAGAAAGAGCATGAAATTTTGTGCCTCAAATGAGGTCTGAACTTTGAAGTGTAATTCTCAAATGATCAAAGTTGAAAAAATGCACATACATGACCTCTATTTATAGCCTAAGTGTCACACATAATTGGAGGGAAATTTGAATCTCTATTCAAATTTCACTTGAATTTGTGGAGCCAAAATTTGGAGCCAAAATTTCACTAATTATGATTAGTGAATTTTAGCTATGGTTCAGCCCACTAATCCAAGATCAAGTCCAAGATTCTCCACTAAGTGTGCTTAGGTGTCATGAGACATGTAAAGCATGAAAGACATGCACAAAGTGTGACTATATGATGTGGCAATGGGGTGTAGCAAGCAAATGCTTACCTCACCCTTAGGCTGGTACAAAATTTAATTGGATTGGGCTTCTCCCAATTCAATTAAATTTATTTCCCAACACACACATCAAATATTCACTTAATGCATGTGAAATTACAAAACTACCCTTAATACAAAAACTAGTCTAGGTGCCCTAAAATACAAGGGCTGCAAAATCCTACATTTCTAGGTACTACATTATGGAGCCCTAAATACAAGGCCCAAAAATAATGAAACCTTAATCTAATATGTACAAAGATAAGTGGGCTCATACTTAGCCTATGGGCCCGAAATCTACCTTAAGGCTCATGAGAACCTTAGGGCCTTCTCTTGCATCTTTGGCCCAATCTTCTTGGAGTCTTCTATCCAATGCCCTTGGGGGGTAGGATTGCATCAACCTAACTATGGGGATGTATGCCTGTCCCTGTTGCATACTGATTTTCATGAAAAATAATGTTTTAACTAATGGGATGTAATATGTCTGATATTGATAAATGACATTATTGTTTTTATTAGACTTGTGTCGTCTGAAGACCTAGGGAGTGTGAATCTCAGGCATGAACTATATATGTATGTATATGCGAAATGTGATTTACTGAAGATATTGTTATTGATGATATTAACTGATATGAGATGATGTTGTTATTGATGATTATGTTGATGTGAGATGATGTTGTTATTGTTGTTATTGATTATTATGTTGATATGAGATGATGTTGTTATTATTGATAATGTCATTGAGATGAGATGATGATGATGTTGAGAATGGTATTGAGATGAGATGATGTTGATGTTGAGAATGACATTGAGATGAGACAATGTTGATGTTGATAATGATATTGAGATGAGATGTTGATGATGTATGTTGTGTATGTACATGGTGTAGAAGCAAAGCTTCGAAGATTATTTTGATGATGCCAAAGATTTTTAAAAAGATACATTCAAACAAGATTAAAGAAATCAAGAAGATTCAAGAGAAGACTCAAGATATGTAAGAACCTCAAGAAAAGCATCAAGACAAGTATAAAAAGAATTTTTCAAAGAAAGGATTGAATAGCACAATTTGTCCAAAATAATTTTTCAAAGAAAAATCTTTTACCAAAGTTTTTACTCTCTGGTAGTCGATTACCATAAGGCAGTAATCAATTACCAGAAGCCCAAAACAATTTTATAACTATTTTACAAAGTAGTAATCGATTACCATGGGCATGTAATCGATTACCAATGTTTTTGAAATGTTGAATTTCAAATCTCAAGAGTCACAACTTGTGACAAAATATTTTCAAAATAGTGTAATCAATTACATAATATTTGTAATCGATTACCAGTGGTTTTTGAACGTTGGATTTCAAACCTCAACATGAAGAGTCATAACCTTTGATAAAATAAATTGTGTAATCGATTACACCATTATGGTAATCGATTACCAATGACTGGTTTTGAAAAATTGCCCAGAGTCACAACTTTTAAAGTGACTGGTTTTGAAAAATTGCCAAGAGTCACAACTTCTAAAGTGACTGGTTTTTTGAAGAAATTACCAAGAGTCACAACCTTTTTAAAGTGACTGGTTTTGAAGAAATTCCCAAGAGTCACAACTTTTTTAAAGTGACTGGTTTTGAAGAAATTTCCAAAGGTCACAACTTTTAACATGGTTTCTTCAAGAGCCATCAAATGCCTATAAATATGTGACCATGGCACGAATTTGAAAAGGCTTATTCTGAACATCTTTCTAAAAGTTTTTGTCCAACACTTGCTTTGTCAAGAAAAGTTCATTGGGCAAAAACTTGTGCTATTATATTTTCTTCCTCTCCTCCATTCTTACAAAAAACTTTTCAGGAGACCTACTCTTGGTGACTGTTTTCAAGAGAAGGTCTTCTTGGTTGCAAACACTGAACACAAGGGACCAACGTTCCTTGGGTTCATTACAAGAAGCTGGATTTGCTTCTTGGTTGATCATTGGACACAAAAGACCAACATCTTTTGGGTTCACTGCAAGAAGTGGGTATAACTTCTTGGTTATTATCACTGGACACAAGGGACCAACATTCCTTGGGGTTCATTGCAAGAAGTGGGAATAATTTCTTGGTTGTAATCACTAAACACAAATGAGGGAAGTCCTTTGTGGTTCCTTGCTTATAAAGGATTTTACAAGGATAGTAGAAATCTCAAGCGGGTTGCTTGGGGACTGGACGTAGGCACGAGTTGTGGTCGAACCAGTACAAATCCGGTTTTGCATTCTCTCTTCCCTTATTCTCTTTTACTTTCTGTTGTGTTTATTTCTTTAAGTTTACTTCTCCTTATTTGTTATTCGAGTAACATACAATTAAAGAAATAATTGAATCTAGGGAATATCTAAGAAATGGAAATTTTCAATTAGGAATAGTCAACGAAATCTTAATTCAACCCCCCTTCTTAAAATTTCTGAGGCCACTTGTCCAACAAGTAGTATCAGAGCAGGTTTCTTGTAGAAAGTTTAGAAACTTCAAGAAATATGGCCTCAACAAATTTCTTATTCCCAGATGGAAATTCCATCAATAGGCCTCCTATCTTTAATGGAGAGGGTTACCGCTATTGGAAAACCCGTATGCAAATCTTCATTGAAGCAATAGATTTAAACATTTGGGAAGCCATAGAAATAGGACCTCATGTACCCACCATAGTAGATGGAAGCACAATCACAACAATAGAAAAACCTAGAGATAAATGGTCTGAAGAAGATAGAAGAAGAGTTCAATATAATCTTAAAGCCAAAAACATCATTACTTCTGCCTTAGGAATAGATGAATATTTTAGAGTCTCAAACTGTACAAATGCCAAGGAGATGTGGGACACACTTCAACTCACACATGAGGGCATAATTGATGTTAAGAGATCTAGCATTAATACTCTAACCTATGAATATGAACTTTTTTGGATGAAAACATACAAGATATGCAAAAAAGATTCACTCACATAGTTAATCATCTTGCATTACTTGGAAAAACATTTCCAAATGAGGATTAAATAAATAAAGTTCTAAGATGTCTAAATAGAGAATGGCAGCCAAAGGTAACTGCCATAATTGAATCTAAAGATCTATCTAGTATGTCTCTTGCCACATTATTTGGAAAGTTGCAGGAACATGAGATGTGTCGCAACCTACCCTTTTGCGGAAGGGCGATGCGAGGGCTCACGGGTGCGTCTTCCATGGGAGGAAAATGCGCGGAGTCGCCACCAACGTTTATTCGAGGAAAACATCGGAAAAACCGGAAACGTGTGGTCTACGAACATTAATCGTGAAAGGTTCGGGAGTTGTATTTACGCACAGGGAAGGTATTAGCATCCCACGCGTCCGTCACAAGGGACGACAACCTTTAATCAAGTGTGCAAATATGACTTCAATTTGTTTTATTTTCCCTTTTTATGTTTTTATATCTTTTTACGCTTTTTGTATTTTTTATCTTTTCGTGATCGACAAGGGTGTTTCCCTTGCTCCTACGTATTCCTCAATTGTGATAAGGAAATCAGACCTACGTAGTTCTTTGAAAAGGGGCGAATCAAGTGATTCTTTTTACTTGGAAAAGGGTCATTTAAGGCGTTGGACCTTAAAATGATCCATTTTAATTGGTGAGAAAGCTAAGGCGTTGGACCTCTAACCATCTCACGAGATCGACAAAAGCGAGGCTTTTGCTCCTACGTATCCTCCATCAAAGAGGAAATCAGACCTACGTAGTTCTCGCAAAAGGCAGTAAAGTGATGTGTTGATTTTACGCTTTTGAACGGTCCATGTTAACCGATAAAAGAAAAGAGGACCATTTAAGGCGTTGGACCTTAAAACTGTTTTTAGTGATTTTTTGCGGACAAGCTTGATTTGTGAGTTGATTTTAGATTTAGTTTCACTTTGGTTATTAGTCAATTCATTCAAGGAAACTTCCAGAGAAAAACGTCCTGTCGCAACCTACCCTTCGGCGGGAGGGCGACGCGAGACTCGCGGGATGCGTGTTCCATGAAAGGAATACGCGCGGAGTCGCCACCAACGTTTATTTGAGGAAAACGTCGGAAAAACCGGAAAAGACGCGATCTACGAACTTTTAAGTGAAAGGTTCGGGAGTTGTATTTACGCACGGGGAAGGTATTAGCACCCCACACGCCCGTCCCAAGGGACGGCAGCCTTTAATCGAATGTGCAAACATGACTTTGATTTTTTATGTTCCCTTTTTATGTCTCTATATCCTTTATACCCTTTTTATATTTTTCCTTTTTTGTGGTCGACAAGGGTGTTTCCCTTTGCTCCTACGTATTCCTCAATTTGCGATGAGGAAATCAGACCTCCGTAGTTCTTTCGGAACAAAGTGTTTGGTTAAGTTGTTTTTGTCTTTTTTGCAAAATGTGTTTTTATTGAACAAAAGGTCATTTAAGGTGTTGAACCATTAAACGGTCTTTTGATTTTGAAAGGGGAGAAACGTTAAGGCGTTGGACCATTAACGATCTCTTGGGGTGGTCGACAAAAGCGGGGCTTTTGCTCCTACGTATCCTCAATGAGGAACTCAGACCTACGTAGTTCTTTTTTATCAAGTGATTCTTTTTTACTTTAAGAGGTGATCATTTTAAGGCGTTGGACCTTAAAAATGATCCATTTTACTTAGTGAGGAAATGAAATGACAAACTTCAAAAGCCTATTTTTTATGGACGAGCTTGACTAGGCGAATTGATTTTAGCCTTTAGTTTCACTTTAGTTATTAATCAATTCGATTAAGAATGAGAAATCCCAAAGAGAAAATGTCCACTTGATTTTCCGCTTTATTTTACTAAAAGATGTTTTTTGATTATTATATTATTTTTACCTCTTTTTTGATTTCCAACGTGGTTACGGCACGACCGAACGGTCGGAATTTATTTTAACCGAAGTTAACGGATAATACAATTCAAACGTTCGGTGGAAATTTATTTTATTTTTAAGTTAAGCGAGAAATGACTTAAGTAAAATGGCTTAAGCACGTCAAGAGGGGGTATAAAAAGTAAACAAAACGAGAATAAAAATGCACGAAACACAATGTGGACCACTACGGGTACATAGAATGAATCGAAAAGCTTGGTTCGAGGTACTTACCCGTTGAAGATCGAAGAACGATGAAGAACGAATGAAGAACGTCGAAGAACGGTTGAAATCTTTGCGAGATTCCTCACGGAAAACGTTACGGAAACGTTTCGGAAGCGCCTCGGCTTAGATTTTCTTCACGGAAACAATTTTTCCAAGCAAATTCGAAAGGGAGAGAAGTGCCTAAGGGGCTGAACCCCTTCCTTCTTGCCTTCCTCCCCTATTTATAGCAAAATAGGGGAGGAGGTTGCCGCCCAGCTCGCCCAGGCGAGCAGGGTTGCTTCCTCCAGAAGCAACCGCCTTCTGGAGGAATATTCCAGAGGGCCCAAGTGGGCCTGGGTGCTATTTGCACCCCCATTTTTACTAAGTACACCCCCCTCTGCTGTTTTTTGGTGATTCTTTTTTCGTAAAGTTACGGAAACTTACGAATTTCGTAACGATACTTGTTTTCTTTCCGTAATGTTACGGAACCTTGCGGATTACATAATCATCCCCTTTTTGACTTACGGGATGTTACGGAACCTCACTTAATTATGCAACGATGCTTCCATTTGATTTTCGGTGTGTCACGGAAACTTACGGATTGTGCATCAATATTTTTTTGGTTTTTCGGCATGTCCTGGAATTTCATAAATTGCCTAATGATGGGTGCCAAGCACCTCACGAGGACCAAAGAATGGTCGCACGTCATCGAGCAAAGGTCCTCGGACGAAATTAGGGTATGACAGTTGCCCCTCTTTACTTGTCTTTTATTGGAGATAAAAGGAAAGTAAAGATAAGACACTAATTTCGTTCCTCTCGATTTGACGAGAGTCGCAGGTAACCATAAAATCTCCACATGCAAATGACTTGTTGTTCCCAAAATTTCACAAATTGCCTAATGATGGGTGCCAAGCACCTCACAAGGACCAAAGAATGGTCGCTTGTCATCAAGCAAAGGTCCCCGAAAATCAGTGTATGACACTAATTTCGCTCCTCTCGGTTGACGAGAGTCGCGGGTGACCATGAAATTTCCGCATGTAAATGACTTTGTTGTTCCCGGAGGAACAAAAGGTGCAGAAGACTGTGTCAGCCTTTGCATGCTATCAAGCGTTCTGTCTTACAGATAGCAAAAGAATGTTTATACGGATAACCACTCGGGTATTTCCGCGTATCATCGGGCCCGCCGCCTCTGGATGATACAAGGGTGCAGAATGACCAAACTTGGTCTCTGCTTGTCATCGGGCCCGCCGCCTCTGGATGACAAAAGGGTGCGAATAACCGTAAGGTATCTCCGCGTATCATCGGGCCCGCCGCCTCTGGATGATACAAGGGTGCAGAATGACCAAACTTGGTCTCTGCTTGTCATCGGGCCCGCCGCCTCTGGATGACAAAAGGGTGCGAATAACCATAAGGTATCTCCGCGTATCATCGGGCCCGCCGCCTCTGGATGATACAAGGGTGCAGAATGACCAAACTTGGTCTCTGCTTGTCATCGGGCCCGCCGCCTCTGGATGACAAAAGGGTGCGGATAACCGTAAGGTATCTCCGCGTATCATCGGGCCCGCCGCCTCTGGATGATACAAGGGTGCAGAATGACCAAACTTGGTCTCTGCTTGTCATCGGGCCCGCCGCCTCTGGATGACAAAAGGGTGCGGATAACCGTAAGGTATCTCCGCGTATCATCGGGCCCGCCGCCTCTGGATGATACAAGGGTGCAGAATGACCAAACTTGGTCTCTGCTTGTCATCGGGCCCGCCGCCTCTGGATGACAAAAGGGTGCGGATAACCGTAAGGTATCTCCGCGTATCATCGGGCCCGCCGCCTCTGGATGATACAAGGGTGCAGAATGACCAAACTTGGTCTCTGCTTGTCATCGGGCCCGCCGCCTCTGGATGACAAAAGGGTGCGGATAACCGTAAGGTATCTCCGCGTATCATCGGGCCCGCCGCCTCTGGATGATACAAGGGTGCACGTCACATGACCTCAGGGTCAGTATGACAAAGATTATGGGGCGGCCGACAAAAGCAAAGCTCTTGCTCCTACGTATCCTCCAATGAGGAACTCAGACCTACGTAGTTCTGGGTAACTTGTGAGACTTGAAAAGTCTCCATCGGAAAATGATGACATCTCTGGAAAGGGCGCAGATGACCATATTGGTCTCTGCTCGTCAATCACACTTGGGGTCACTGAATGACGAGGTGCGGATAACCGTAAGGTGTCTCCGCGGGCTACCAGCTCTTGAGTCATGGCAACAAAAGGCGGTGTGGTCGACAAAAGCGAGGCTCTTGCTCCTACGTATCCTCCAATGAGGAACTCAGACCTACGTAGTTCTCGATAACTTGTGAGACTTGAAAAAGTCTCGGTGTTTTCTCCACTAAAATGCAAACATGCTTTAGCAAAGAGACAAATATTCCAACTGATTTAGAGCAGCATATGCTTTTTTGAGTGAAAAACAATGCGTCTACCGGGGAAGGAGAGTCTGCTGATGAAATCTCCCATAACCATAAATG
Organism: Glycine max; assembly: GCF_000004515.6. NCBI lineage: Eukaryota > Viridiplantae > Streptophyta > Magnoliopsida > Fabales > Fabaceae > Glycine > Glycine max. The sequence continues at coordinate 21,289,903 of NC_016091.4, read as the reverse complement.
AGATTTTGGATGTTAGCATTTCGTTTCTAAATGACCATTTAGAGGAAACACTGGGTTCGACAAAAATAGAAGAAATCCACTCAAAGTGTATCAATCTCGCACAGGTAAGTGTTTCATCCTAATTCCGAACCATAGATATGTCATGACTTGACTTTGCAAATTATTTCCTATCAAATCAAAAATTACATGCGTGATCATGGATCAAATAGGACTTCCCTTGGGAATGGGTTCTTTTGGTGGTTTCTTCTTTCAGCTTTTGTGTGTTTTTGGCTTTTGATTTTCCTGGCTTTTTCTTTTTCTGTTTTTTTTGTTTAGTGCGGGGCGAGAAAAAAAGGTCGCTAGCGCACGGGATTTTGGTTGGTAATTAAAGGGAGAAGACCATTTTAGGTCGTGGTTTCCTTTCCTTCCTTTTTTGTTCATTTGGTGACAATTCTGTATTGTTCAGATATTGTCCGGTCCAAAGACCTCTCTGCACATTTCTCTGTTTTCTTTCGATCCTTGATCAGGAGCTTTCTTTCCTTCTTTTCTTTTTTTTTTCTTTCTCCCATTCTTTGATTGGGAATTTTCCTTCTCTTCCTTTTTGCTTTCTCCCACTCTTTGATTGGGAATTTCCTTTCTTTTCTGTTTTTTGCTTTCTCTCTGATTGGAAATTTTCCTTCTTTTCTTTTTTGCTTTCTCTTTGATTGGAAATTTCCTTTCCTTCTTTTTTTTTTGCTTCCGAGGGTAAGGTTTATGGTGAGTCAGGATTTTGGCTCAAGGCTTGTAGAATGGCTAGACATGATACATGTCAGGGTTTGGTTTGGTTCAAGGATAAAAAGGGATGCCCCACATTATTTCCATGACACAAATGCAAAAATGATGATTTGGAAACTTTATGCAAAACTGGTCATGCATGCACCTATGCGGACACTCAAGTGTCAAATTTTTATGGTCATGTGATGCTAGGGCTCATGATTCATTTCCTCTATTTTAAATCAACCCAATGTTTCTAAAATATGTTCTTTTATCAATTTGTGCATTCATCCGAGTCCATTTTGGGCGTTCGGGAAAATCTTCACAGCATTCACCCTTCAGGTGTACACATTTTTTCCAAAAACTAGTTATGATCAGTGAATTTTTTTCAAAGAAAAGTTGGAAGTCATCTCTTTTCAAAAGCATGTTGGTTTTTCAGCTAGACAACTTATTTTCTCTTTTTTCTCCTTCTTTTTTTTATCATTATCATTTGTTTATTTCTTTTTCTTGTTTGTTTTTTTTTTCCTTTTTTTTTTCATGAGGTATTTTGCTACCTAAACATGTGTATATTTTTACGAGGTATTTTTGCTATATACATGCATATCCAAGGTATCTTGCTACCTAAACATACATATATATGTTTTGTAAGGTATTTTTGTTGTATACATGCATATCCAAGGTATCTTGCTACCTAAACATACATATATATATTTTGTGAGGTATCTTTTTGCTACATACATGCATATCCAAGGTATCTTGCTACCTAAACATACATATATATATTTTGTGAAGTGTGTTTTTGTTTACATACATGCATATCTAAGGTATCTTGCTACCTAAACATACATATATATATTTTGTGAAGTGTGTTTTTGTTTACATACATGCATATCTAAGGTATCTGTCATACCCTAATTTCGTCCGGGGACCTTTGCTTGATGACGTGCGACCATTCTTTGGTCCTCGTGAGGTGCTTGGCACCCATCATTAGGCAATTTGTGAAATTCCAGGACATGCCGAAAAACCAAAAAATATTGATGCACAATCCGTAAGTTTCCGTGACACACCGGAAATCAAATGGAAGCATCGTTGCATAATTAAGTGAGGTTCCGTAACATTCCGTAAGTCAAAAAGGGGATGATTATGTAATCCGCAAGGTTCCGTAACATTACGGAAAGAAAACAAGTATCGTTATGAAATTCGTAAGTTTCCGTAACTTTACGAAAAAAGAATCACCAAAAAACAGCAGAGGGGGGTGTACTTAGTAAAAATGGGGGTGCAAATAGCACCCAGGCCCATTTGGGCCCTCCAGAAGATTCCTCCAGAAGGCGGTTGCTTCTGGAGGAAGCAACCCTGCTCGCCTGGGCGAGCTGAGCTCGCCTGGGCGAGCTGGGCGGCAACCACCTCCCCTATTTTGCTATAAATAGGGGAGGAAAGCAAGAAGAAAGGGGTCCAGCCCCTTAGGCACTTCTCTCTCTTTCGAATTTGCTTGGAAAAATTATTTCCGTGAAGAAAATCTAAGCCGAGGCGCTTCCGAAACGTTTCCGTAACGTTTTCCGTGAGGAATCTCGCAAAGGTTTCAACCGTTCTTCGACGTTCTTCATTCGTTCTTCATCGTTCTTCGATCTTCAACGGGTAAGTACCTCGAACCAAGCTTTTCGATTCATTCTATGTACCCGTAGTGGTCCACATTGTGTTTCGTGCATTTGTATTCTCGTTTTGTTTACTTTTTATACCCCCTCTTGACATGCTTAAGCCGTTTTACTTAAGTCATTTCTCGCTTAACTTAAAAATAAAATAAATTTCCACCGAACGTTTGAATTGTATTATCCATTAACTTCGGTTAAAATAAATTCCGACCGTTCGGTCGTGCCGTAACCACGTTGGAAATCAAAAAGAGGTAAAAAATAATATAAATAATCAAAAAAACATCTTTAGGTAAAATAAAGCGGAAAATCAATCGGACGTTTTCTCTTTGGGATTTCTCATTCTTAATCGAATTGATTAAAAACTAAAGTGAAACTAAGGCTAAAATCAACTCGCCTAGTCAAGCTCGTCCACAAAAATAGGCTTTTGAAGTTCGTCATTTCAATTTCTCACTAAGTAAAATGGATCATTTTTAAGGTCCAACGCCTTAAAATGATCACCTCTTAAAGTAAAAAAGAATCACTTGATAAGAAAGAACTACGTAGGTCTGAGTTCCTCATTGAGGATACGTAGGAGCAAAAGCCCCGCTTTTGTCGACCACCCCAAGAGATCGTTAATGGTCCAATGCCTTAACGTTTCTCTCCTTTCAAAAACAAGAGATCGTTAATGGTCCAATGCCTTAACGTTTCTCTCCTTTCAAAAACAAGAGATCGTTAATGGTCCAACGCCTTAAACGTTTCTCCCCTTTCAAAATCAAAAGACCGTTTCATGGTTCAACACCTTAAATGACCTTTCGTTCAATAAAAACATATTTTGCAAAAAAAGACAAAAACAACTTAACCAAACACTTTGTTCCGAAAGAACTACGTAGATCTGATTTCCTCATCACAAATTGAGGAATACGTAGGAGCAAAGGGAAACACCCTTGTCGACCACAAAAAGGAAAAAAAAAATAATATAAAAAGGGGTATAAAGGATATAAGAACATAAAAGGGAAACATAAAAACCAAAGTCATGTTTGCACATTCGATTAAAGGCTGCCGTCCCTTGGGACGCGCGTGTGGGGTGCTAATACCTTCCCCGTGCGTAAATACAACTCCCGAACCTTTCACTAAAAAGTTCGTAGATCGCGTCTTTTCCGGTTTTTCCGACGTTTTCCTCAAATAAACGTTGGTGGCGACTCCGCGCGTATTCCTTTCGTGGAACACGCATCCCGCGAGTCACGCGTCGCCCTCCCGCCGAAGGGTAGGTTGCGACAGTTGGCGACTCCACTGGGGACTGTTTTTAGAGAGTTAGGCCATTTAATTTTGTGCAATGTTTTACCGTGACTTACCCCTTTGTTGGCTTCCTTTCATTATGTTCTTGTGTATATAAACTCTTTGTTGCTTTTAGTGCGTTTTAAATGTATGCATGAAGTAAATATTTATTCATTTGATACACACAAACACCAACACTATTTGCACACACTGTGAGTGAAAAAGGGCCCTATACCCGGGTTCATGGGAGCATAAGGAGTGGAGGTGAATCTGTGATCGTGCTAGGTCTCCGACTTGCTTGATTACAGTAAACCCTCATCTAGAGCTTTTCTCTTTGAAAACCTATTGTTGCTAGTAGTCCCTACTGCTACAATATGTTCTTCAAAGGGGATGATACCTCTAGAAACCATCAAGAGAGATATAACTACCTTGGGGATTATTGCTAAAAGCCTAGTTAGTTCTCTCCCTTATAGGTCCCTTAAATAGGGGCACGAAGCAAACACGCTGCGTGCCATTTTTCACACTGCCATGCATGAGTATCATATACCCTTTTGCTTATGTTCAGTAAATATTGTCATACTGTGTACATTCCCGCATTGTGTCTTTTGCATAGGCATTGCATATGGGTTCTGTCTTGATCCCTACTGTAAACAAACCAACGGAGGGTCCGTGTCGCCTTCTTAAAAACGTGCGTTGGGGCATTTTGCTACCCCTAGACGTCGTATCTAAGAAGGGGACAAATTCCCCGGACCCCCGCATTCCTAGATTGCATCTGTGTCATATGCATTCCATCATGCATTCATCCATTCCACCCATGAGATATCGGAGTTTTGATTTGCACCAGCTTTTATCTCACTTTAGTAAGCATGGGAACAAATCAAACCGGCAAGAGGTTCTACCAAGTCAAGGTCAAAAGCCTAGATACCACCAGCATCAAGGAATTAGGGCGGTTGATGGAACCCCTCCAAATGCAAGCCTTCCGCAAGACTTACGGAAAGATCTTAGAGTTAACCATAGCAGAGGTGTCCATAGAAGCCATCGTATCACTTACCCAATACTACGACCAGCCTTTGAGGTGCTTCACATTCGGAGACTTCCAATTAGTACCAACCATTGAAGAATTTGAGGAAATTCTAGGATGTCCTCTCGGGGGAAGGAAACCATATCTTTCCTCCGGGTGTCTCCCCTCTTTGAGCAGAATTGCAACTGTGGTCAAGGATTCAGCCAGAGGTTTGGACCGCATAAAACAGACTCGGAACGGCATAGCAGGCCTACCACAGAAGTACCTAGAAGACAAGGCGAGGGGTATGGCCAATCAAGGAGACTGGGTCCCGTTTATGGATGTGTTAGCTTTGCTAATTTTTGGGGTCGTCCTCTTTCCAAACGTGGATGGTTTGATAGACCTAGCAGCAATCGACGCTTTCCTTGCCTACCACCATAGTAAGGAAAGTCCGGTGGTAGCTGTCTTGGCAGATCTATTTGACACATTTGACCGAAGGTGCGAGAAGAGTAGCGCACGGATCATCTGTTGCTTACCCGCCCTCTGTGTTTGGTTGGTTTCACACTTGTTTCAACAAGACACAAGACATCCATGTCCGCTCCTGAGTCATCGCTCGTGTACGGAAAAGAGGAGAATGGATTGGGACCAGCTCTTGGCCGGGATAGGAGGTAGAACAATCAGTTGGTTCCCCCTATGGAAGGAAGGAAAAGAAGGAGTCCTTTTCTCATGTGGAAGATACCCAAACATTCCGCTGGTAGGAACGAGGGGTTGTATTAATTACAATCCCACGCTCGCTATAAGACAACTAGGGTACCCCATGAGGGGAGCATCGACGGAAGAAAGCATGTCTCCTTTCCTTGTGAGGGATCTCGGCGCACAAAATTTCAAGACTATACAAAGAATCCATAAGGCATGGGAAACCCTGTTAAGGAAAGATCAAGAGCTTAGAGGCATTCGTAATGGCATTGGTGGGTACCACGAATGGCTGAAAGTTCGCATACGAGGTTTAGATTGGCTCGCCAAGTTAAAAGTCGTCAGCGAAGAGAATTTTGAAGCACCGGAAGAGGACGAAGAAGTCCAAGCTCTCAAAAGCGAGTTAGGAAAGGCAAAACTCGCCAAGGAGAAGTTCAAGTTGGTTGCTACACACGTTCGGAAGGAGTGTGCCGGGTTACGGGAAGAGAATGCAATTACCGCAAGAGCCCTTGAACAAGAGACCAAGAGGGCTCGCAAGGAAGAGTATGGCCGGAACAAATTTCGCGGAGCTCTATGGGGTAGCAATAATGAACTCAAGTTGCGAAGGGAAGAAAGGGACCAGTCGCGAGCACATAGCATGGTTCTGAAAGAGGAGTTGATTGCTTGTTCAAGGTCCAAAAGAAGCTTGTCTCAGCGTTTATGCGAGACAGAGACCAACATGTTAGCTATCATCGCCAAGTACCAAGAAGAGTTAGGTCTAGTCACGGCCCACGAGCATAGAATCGCGGATGAGTATGCCCAAGTATACGCGGAAAAAGAGGCTAGAGGAAGGGTGATCGACTCTTTACACCAAGAGGCAATCATGTGGATGGATCGGTTTGCTCTTACCTTGAACGGGAGTCAAGAACTTCCCCGATTGTTAGCCAAGGCCAAAGCGATGGTAGACACCTACTCCGCCCCCGAAGAGATTCACGGGCTTCTCGGCTATTGTCAGCATATGATAGACTTAATGGCCCACATAATTAGAAATCGTTAGGAAACTTGTATGGTCTCTCAGACCTTGACTAGATACGACTTCCTTTTTTGAAATAAAATGAGTTGGTCCCATGTTTCTACTCCAAAAAGCTTGTGCAAATCAAATCACTCCTACATTTTATCTCTAGCATGCATTGTATGTTGGTCTCGTCCTTTGTCACGGGAAGCCGGAAGGTCCATATCACCTTCTTAATTGTACACATGGGGCACTGCGCCCCCAAATGCGCGAGTAAGAAGAGATAATTTTCCGGGCTCTCGTGTCCGTAAAATGCATTCATATCATGCATCGCATAAGCATCTCTTCATAACATCATAATGGACATATCCTGCATTTGTCCGTTATCATATTCCAGCCTCACATTTTGCATGAGTCATGGCATCATCATGCATATGCGTTCAACAAACTTTTTGATCTGCAAAATTGCATACCATTTGTTTTCATGTTTGCTCATCCTTGCGTTTTCCTCTACAAAACAAAAACAAAAAAGGGGGAAGCGTGAAACTTCACACTACATTCTTAGTTTCATGTGTTAGGCACCACGAGCCAACCATGTTGGGATCATAAACCCGTTTCACTTTAAAAAATAATTGAACATGGTACCTAATGCATGGTTAACTAGGAAATGGTGTTTCTTCGGGCATCTCAATTTCATGATTACATTTTCCGTGCATAAGCTTAAAGTATGCCCGAGTCATTCATCCCTATGAGATGTTGTCGAAGTATTGGCAATCAGAATTGCCATTCCTTGGATTATAGGGTTGAATCAAGCTCATGCTTTTACAAAAAGGTTCATCAAGTCAAGTTGAAATATGGAAGTAACCGTCCTGCAAAATTGGGGCAAAAGATGAATTGAGTCACATCACTGCTTCGTCTACTGCCAAACATATTTAGGATTGTAGATGTCCTTGTTACTTCCAGTTTCACCTTGACAAAGATGTCATGGACCATGTTGAAAATCTAAATTGATTCAACCCCATATCCTGCGTAAAAATTCCCAATACTTCGACTGTACATCATTCGCATGCATCCATGCTTTTCATTGGTTGCATTGCTCATTGCATTCTTTCCTTGAAAAATAAAATAAAATAAAATGAACTTATCAAAAAGAAAAGGACACGCTTTACGGCGCCCTTACCGAACTCGTGCTAGAGCTAGAGTAATGGGTGAAGCAGAGGAGGTGCAAGAGAAGATGAAGGCCGAAAATGGAGGCCATAAAAGAGCAAATGTCCACAATGATGAAGGCCATGATGAGCATGAAGAAGATAATGGAAGCCAATGCGGTTATAGTTGCCGCTATTAGCGTTGTCGCTAAGGTGAACCCGATGTCCCCATCCGGCCTCAAGCAAATGAATCATCCAACCTCAAATATGGTAGGCAAAGATTTAGGAAGTACGGGCGGCCCCCATGATGTGCAAATTCAAAACAAGCACGCCTTCCCGTCATATGGCTTGCCTCTCAACTATACACCACCCAACGTGGCGTACACTCTCAATGAAAATCTCAATAACTCCACTCCGATACTCATTGAGAACCAATAACCTCAATCTGATCAGGCACGTATCTCTCAAACCATGGGGGAGACACATGAAATTCCCCACCACAATCTAGCTGACTTCGAGCCTTGGCTCGGATATGCCACTGAAGGGGAAGCAGTTGGTGGTATACCCTTTGAAAACACTTTGGAGGGCCCTCAGTTTCGCCCGCAACTACAACCATTGCATTTTGCGGTGGGAAGAGCCCCTCCTGCTATGGCCGAAAAGGGAAAGTTGGATCATTTAGAGGAAAGGCTCAGGGCCATTGAAGGAGGTGAAGATTATGCCTTTGCTAACCCAAAAGAGTTGTTCCTGGAACCCAATATCATCACCCCTCCCAAGTTCAAGGTGCTGGACTTTGACAAGTACAAGGGGACTACTTTCCCCAAGAACCATCTAAAGATGTATTATCGGAAGATGGGGGCATGCGCAAAAGATAAGGAATTACTGATACATTCATTCCAAGAAAGTCTTACTGGGTAGCTGTTACCTGGTACACTAACTTGGAACCTTCCCGAGTCCATTCTTGGAAGGACCTAGTGGTGGCCTTTGTTAGGCAGTGTCAATACAATTCTGATATGGCTCCGGATAGGATGCAACTACAAAAAGTGTGCAAAAAGGGGGCACGAATCTTTCAAAGAATACGCCCAAAGATGGAGAGACTTGGCAACTCAAGTGGCACCCCCGAAAACAGAGAAAGAGATTATCACAATGATAGTAGACACGTGACCGGTGTTCTACTATGAAAAAATGGTGGGTTACACACCTTCAAGTTTTACAGATTTGGTCTTCGCCAGCAAAAAGATCGAAGTGGATCCGAAAAGAGGCAAATTTGATCGTCCTACTAGGACGACTGAGAAAACTGGGGCAAAAAAAGAGGGTGAGAAAGAGGGAGAAACCCATGCTGTGACTGCCATTCCTATACGGCCAAGTTTCCCACCAACCCAACAATGTCATTACTCAGCCAATAACAAACCTTCTCCTTACCCACCACCCAGGTATCCACAAAGGCCATCCCTAAATCTACCACAAAGTCTGTCTACCGCACTTCCAATGACGAACACCACCTTTAGCACAAACCAAAAACACCAACAAAAAGGAATTTTGCAGCAAAAAGCCGGTAGGGTTCACCCCAAATTCCGTTGTCATATGCTGACTTGCTCCCATATCTACTTGATAATTCAATGGTAGCCATAACCCTAGCCAAGGTTCATCAACCTCCATTTATCCGAGAATACGACTCGAACGCAACGTGTGCTTGTCACGGAGAAGCCCCGGGGCGTTCCATTGAGCATGGTAGGGCTCTGAAGCGTAAGGTGCAAGGTCTAATTGATGCGGGCTGGCTGAAATTTGAGGAGAATTGCGTGTAAATCCTGACATTGACAAGAGATGCCACACATGGGGCAATTTTGAAAGCTGTTGTTAGGTGTCCCTAATGACTCATCAGGGTTTCCAAGTTTATGCCATTATTGTAAACCACAGCTACAATGTTAAATGAAATGGATAAAGTTGATATCTTTGTCCCTCATCCTCTCACAAACGCATGTTTGCTTATTCAACTTTCACCGGAATGTGGGTGTAAGCCATTGGTCTGTTTGCTCAAGCAACCTGCGCTCCTAAGTGTTGACTTCCAAGACCGTTCAATCAGAGATTACTCATCTTGCATGTTGGTGGGGGTGCCGTAAAACAACGAGCAAAGTTCAAAACAAATGAGTTTCGAAATAAAAAATAAGTTTCAAAATAAAAAATAAAAAGGCATTTGATTGACTGTGTTTTCAAGTAAAAATATAGACATTCATGTGACCTCATTTTGTCTTTTTAGAGAGAAGTGAGTTATCAAGAATAGGATGTTGGACAAATGGCCTCAGTTACCTTGAGAAGAAGAGGGGATTGAATTAAGATACGAATATTATTCCCCAATTAAACTTTCACTGTCTCTTTTCGAATGCACACAGGGATAACCCTTCCCTTGTGTTCAGGAATCCTCTACAACAAGAGACCCACGGTCTCTTAATCCCTTTTCAGAAATAAGAAGAAGAGAATAATAGGTCTCTCGTAAAAGAGGTAGATTGTAAAATGAAGATCAATCAAAAATTCCTTATTGAATATGCAAGTGGTTGACCAAGGAATCTTTTTGAGAGGATAAGACATTTCAGTTCAGAAATACTCTTGATCTTTCGAGAGGATAAAACTGTTTGGGCAATAAAAACTCTCTTTAAAACATTTGAATGGCCATTCATAAAACATTTGAATAGATATGTCTCTTGGAAATTATTTTCTGAAAATCCCCTCTGGTAATCAATTACAAGACTTATGTAATCGATTACAGGTTTTAAAAAAATTTGAATTAAAACATTTTCAAACTGCTAGTAATCGATTACCAGAGAGCAAATCTCAATTTGAAATGATAGAATTCTTTGGTCAAACCTGTTGTTTTTCAATTTGGAAACTTCTTCCTAAGATTCTAGAGATCAAATTGATCATATATCTTGATTTCTTGTCTCGAATAAAACTTAGAAGCACTTGATCCTTCGACATCAAGACATCAAAACATCTTGCTTCTACATAGGAGTCATTTGACTTAATCCATCAACTGAAAAAAAATCCTTCAACTATTTCTCATCCTTGGAAAATTCTTTTTTGCAAGAATCAACTGCTTCTTTCATTCTTCCTCACTACGAGGTCGTGAAAACAAGACAACAATTGGTACCTCTAAGCTATACACTGGGGCAACGAAAGACACCATGCAAAAACTTCAAGCGAACCTAGGGGCAGATTAGAAGTTCTCACCCAATAGGTTCCCTCCTACAAGGTCATGACGAAAGGCAACAATTGGTACCTCTAAGCCATACACTGGGGCAATGAGGGGCACCGTGCATGAGCCTCAAGTGAACATAGGGGCCGATCAAAAGTTCTCACCCATCGATGTTTTTAACAAAAAAAAGGGGGGACAAACCCTAGGATTTCAATGGATTGATTAAACATCAAATGGCTCCATTGCCGTCACTCCAAAATGGTCAAGTGACTAAATAAAAAAGAACATACACTTTGAGGGAGTTCCCAGAGAGATTTGCAAAAAGATAGGATAAGGTCGCATGAATTATCACCTCTTTCAAAAGGACAATCAATCTATGTTTTCCAAAAAAATCAAATCAAAATCAAAATCACAAAATAGGGAAAGAATGTCATGAACATTGTACAACTTTCCATTACATTGCATTGTTTCATATGAAGTCTGCATTTACCAAATTTCACGACAAAGGTTGCATGCATCTGCATCCCTAAAAATCATGTTAACTGCATAGATTTCCTACATCTAATGTCCAAATCTTGTGGATTTGGGATGACCGGCCCTCTCGATGAGTCGATCTCTTGCTTTCTCATAAGGGTGGACCCTTGGGTACTTGTACCTATCACTTTTAGAGGACTACACGTCCTCGCCAACAGAGGGCTGCACGCCCTCACCTCCAGAGGACTACATGTCCTCGCCTTGAGAGGGCTACACGCCCTCACCTTGGGTACTAGTTACCCTCACCGTTGAGAGGACTACACGTCCTCACCATCAGAGGGCTGCACGCCCTCACCTTCAGAGGACTACATGTCCTCGCCTTGAGAGGGCTACACGCCCTCACCTTGGGTACTAGTTACCCTCACCGTTGAGAGGACTACACGTCCTCGCCTTGAGAGGACTACACGTCCTCACCATCAGAGGGCTGTACGCCCTCACCTCCAGAGGACTACATGTCCTCGCCTTGAGAGGGCTACACGCCCTCACCTTGGGTACTAGTTACCCTCACCGTCAGAGGACTACACGTCCTCGCCTTGAGAGGACTACACGTCCTCACCATCAGAGGGCTGCACGCCCTCACCTCCAGAGGACTACATGTCCTCGCCTTGAGAGGGCTACACGCCCTCACCTTGGGTACTAGTTACCCTCACCGTCAGAGGACTACACGTCCTCGCCTTGAGAGGACTACACGTCCTCACCATCAGAGGGCTGCACGCCCTCACCTCTAGAGGACTACATGTCCTCGCCTTGAGAGGGCTACACGCCCTCACCTTGGGTACTAGTTACCCTCACCGTCAGAGGACTACACATCCTCGCCTTGAGAGGACTACACGTCCTCACCACCAGAGGGCTGCATGCCCTCACCTCCAGAGGACTATAAGTCCTCGCCTTGAGAGGGCTACACGCCCTCACCTTGGGTACTAGTTACCCTCACCGTTGAGAGGACTACACGTCCTCACCGTCAGAGGGCTGCACGCCCTCACCTCCAGAGGACTACATGTCCTCGCCTTGAGAGGGCTGCACGCCCTCACCTTGGGTACTAGTTACCTTCACCTTCAGAGGACTACACGTCCTCGCCTTCAAAGGGTCATGTACCTTCAACTTCAGAGGACTACACGTCCTCGCCTTCAAGGGGGGGCATGCCCTCACCTTCAGAGGATTGCACGTCCTTGCCATCATAGGACTACACTCCCTCGCCTTCGAAAGGCGACACGTCCTGAACTTCAGAGGGCTACACGCCCTCGCCTTTAGAGGACTACGCGTCCTCACTTTCAGTGGGCTCCATATCCACACCTTAAGATAATTTAAGGTCCTCTGTCCTTAAATGCTTAACCGAGACTTGCACTCCCGGTTAAGGGACTAGTAGTTTCCTTTTAACGGTTCCTGGGCCACCCCCTGATATTGGAGGAGGGCCAACTGTGCGAGCACAACCAGAGAGGGAGGCTATCACACAACTACTATGCATACCGGGGCAAGATTTCACCCGTGCCGCTGCAAAGAGACGAGTGCGGATCATGCGCACCAACATGACCACTCTTAAACAGATATAGATGACATTGCTACTTAGCAACATTCTGCCCAGCGACCGCAATGCCAATCTCCCCCTGCGGAAGTATCAGTTGGTCTGTGCCGTCCCGACATGGGTAAGTATGCATATAGTTCAACTGATTTCTGATACCATCTATTGTTTGCAGGGATCGCACCCACAAGACACCCAGTGGACCCGGAAAAGTCCAACAGGGCCCTGGGGTTTCCAGCTCTGGTTACGGGCCTCTATCAGTCCTACGGGGTGCCCGTACCCCCCCGGCAAGGTTACGTCATCATAGGTAAGTATGCACATCGCTCAACTGATTTCTGATTTCATCTATTGTTTGCAGGGATCGCGACTGCAAGACACCTAGTGGACCCGAAAAAGTCCAACAGGGTCTTGGAATTGTCAAGCTCTAATTACGGGTCTCTGTCAGTTCTACGGAGTACCTGTCACCTCCAGCAAGGGCATCAGGCCCCCTACTAATCGAGCTTTCATCAAGAAGTACTGCGCCCCAGACAGGCGCAGGGCGAAACACCACAGCAGCATTGGGATGGTCGGCAGCGGGAAACAGACGCACCGCCATCACCTCTAGAGTTCACCTCTGCTCATCCACAAAAAAGTTAGAGCGTTGCCTACGACACATGGCCGACCCATGGGCGACCAAGTCCAAAGCCAAAGGTAAGCAAAGTACTAGGTCAATGACCGACAAGTCATAAGGCGTCCAGCTAAAGACGTTAAAGAAGCGCTACTAGGAGGCAACCTAGTACCTTTTGAATCTATGCTTGTTATTTGATCACTTTTTATAGTAGGACGCACCTAGTTGCTCATGATCCTGGGGATTTAAATAAAACAAGCATAAGCTCGGAAGGTAGTCATACCTCACAAAATATATATATGTATGTTTAGGTAGTGAAAATACCTTAGATGTGCGTGTATGTAAACAAAAAAATACTTCACAAAATATATATATGTATGTTTAGGTAGTGAAAATACCTTAGATATGCATGTATGTAAACAAAAAAATAATTCACAAAATATATATATATGTATGTTTAGGTAGAGAAAATGCCTTAGATATGCATGTATGTAAACAAAAAAATACTTCACAAAATATATATATATGTATGTTTAGGTAGAAAGATACCTTGGATATGCATGTATATAGCAAAAATACCTTACAAAACATATATATGTATGTTTAGGTGGCAAGATACCTTGGATATGCATGTATATAGCAAAAATACCTTACAAAACATATATATGTATGTTTAGGTGGTAAGATACCTTGGATATGCATGTATATAGCAAAAATACCTCACAAAAATATGCACATGTTTAGGTAGCAAAATACCTCATGAAAAAAAAAGAAAAAAAAAACAAACAAGAAAAAGAAATAAACAAATGATAATGATAAAAAAAAGAAGGAGAAAAAAGAAAAAAAAATAAGTTATCTAGCTAAAAAACCAACATGCTTTTGAAAGAGATCACTTCCAACTTTTCTTTGAAAAAATTCATTGATCATAACCGATTTTTGAAGAGAAAAAAAAACGTGTCTACACCTGAAGGGTGAATGCTGTGAAGATTTTCCCGGACGCCCGAAATGGACTCGAATGAATGCACAAATTGATAAAAGAACATATTTTGGAAACATTGGGTTGATTTAAAATAGAGGAAATAAATCCTGAGCCCTAGCATCACATGACCATAAAAATTTGACACTTGAGTGTCCGCATAGGTGCATGCATGACCAGTTTTGCATAAAATTTCCAAATCATCATTTTTGCATTTGTGTCATGGAAATAATGTGGGGCATCCCTTTTTATCCTTGAACCAAACCAAACCCTGACATGTATCATGTCTAGCCATTCTACAAGCCTTGAGCCAAAATCCTGACTCACCATAAACCTTACCCTCGGAAGCAAAAAAAAAAGAAGGAAAGGAAATTTCCAATCAAAGAGAAAGCAAAAAAGGAAGGAAAGGAAATTCCCAATCAAAGAGAAAGCAAAAAAGGAAGGAAAGGAAATTCCCAATCAAAGAGTGGGAGAAAGAGAAAAAAGAAAAGAAAGGAAATTCCCAATCAAAGAGTGGGAGAAAGAAAAAAGAAAAGAAAGAAAATTCCCAAACCAAAGAATGGGAGAAAGTAAAAAAGAAGGAAGCTCCTGGTCAAAGAAACCAGAAGAAATGTGCAGAGAGGTCTTTGGACCAGACAATATCTGAACAATACAGAATTGTCACCAAATGAACAAGAAGAAGGAAAGGAAACCACGACCTAAAATGGTCTTCTCCCTTTGATTACCAACCAAAATCCCGTGCGCTAGCGACTTTTTCGCCCCGCACTAAACAAAAACAGAAAAAGAAAAAGCCAACAAAAAAAAATCAAAAGCCAAAAACACATAAAAGCCGAAAAACTCCCCAAAAGAACCCATTCCCAAGGGAAGTCCTATTTGATCCATGATCACGCATGTAATTTTTGATTTGATAGGAAATAATTTGCAAAGTCAAGTCATGACATATCTATGGTTCGGAATTAGGATGAAACACTTACCTGTGCGAGATTGATACACTTTGAGTGGATTTCTTCTATTTTTGTCGAACCCAGTGTTTCCTCTAAATGGTCATTTAGAAACGAAATGCTAACATCCAAAATCTCATTTATGGTTATGGGAGATTTCATCAGCAGACTCTCTTTCCCCGGTAGGCGCATTGTTTTTCACTCAAAAAAGCATATGCTGCTCTAAATCAGTTGGAATATTTGTCTCTTTGCTAAAGCATGTTTGCATTTTAGTGGAGAAAACACCGAGACTTTTTCAAGTCTCACAAGTTATCCAGAACTACGTAGGTCTGAGTTCCTCATTGGAGGATACGTAGGAGCAAGAGCCTCGCTTTTGTCGACCACACCGCCTTTTGTCGCCATGACTCAAGAGCTGGTAGCCCGCGGAGACACCTTATGGTTATCCGCACCCTTTTGTCATCCAGAGGCGGCGGGCCCGATGACAAGCAGAGACCAAGTTTGGTCATTCTGCACCCATGATACGCGGAGATACCTTATGGTTATTCGCACCCTTTTGTCATCCAGAGGCGGCGGGCCCGATGACAAGCAGAGACCAAGTTTGGTCATTCTGCACCCATGATACACGGAGATACCTTATGGTTATTCGCACCCTTTTGTCATCCAGAGGCGGCGGGCCCGATGACAAGCAGAGACCAAGTTTGGTCATTCTGCACCCATGATACGCGGAGATACCTTACGGTTATCCGCACCCTTTTGTCATCCAGAGGAGGCGGGCCCGATGACAAGCAGAGACCAAGTTTGGTCATTCTGCACCCATGATACGCGGAGATACCTTATGGTTATTCGCACCCTTTTGTCATCCAGAGGCGGCGGGCCCGATGACAAGCAGAGACCAAGTTTGGTCATTCTGCACCCATGATACGCGGAGATACCTTATGGTTATTCGCACCCATTCTTTTGCTATCTGTAAGACAGAACGCTTGATAGCATGCAGGGGCTGACACAGTCTTCTGCACCTTTTGTTCCTCCGGGAACAACAAAGTCATTTACATGCGGAAATTTCATGGTCACCCGCGACTCTCGTCAGCCGAGAGGAGCGAAATTAGTGTCATACACTGATTTTCGTCCGGGGACCTTTGCTTGATGACATGAGACCATTCTTTGGTCCTTGTGAGATGCTTGGCATCCATCATTAGGCAATCTGTGAAATCCTAGGAACGACAAGTCACGGTCACCCGCGACTCTCGTCAGCCGAGAGGAGCGAAATTAGTGTCATACACTGATTTTCGGGGACCTTTGCTTGATGACATGCGACCATTCTTTGGTCCTTGTGAGGTGCTTGGCACCCATCATTAAGGCAATTTGTGAAATTTTGGGAACAACAAGTCATTTGCATGTGGAGATTTTATGGTCACCCGCGACTCTCGTCAAATCGAGAGGGACGAAATTAGTGTCTTATCTTTACTTTTCTTTTATCTCCAATAAAAGAGAAGTAAAGAGGGGCAACTGTCATACCCTAATTTCGTCCGGGGACCTTTGCTTGATGACGTGCGACCATTCTTTGGTCCTCGTGAGGTGCTTGGCACCCATCATTAGGCAATTTGTGAAATTCCAGGACATGCCGAAAAACCAAAAAATATTGATGCACAATCCGTAAGTTTCCGTGACACACCGGAAATCAAATGGAAGCATCGTTGCATAATTAAGTGAGGTTCCGTAACATTCCGTAAGTCAAAAAGGGGATGATTATGTAATCCGCAAGGTTCCGTAACATTACGGAAAGAAAACAAGTATCGTTATGAAATTCGTAAGTTTCCGTAACTTTACGAAAAAAGAATCACCAAAAAACAGCAGAGGGGGGTGTACTTAGTAAAAATGGGGGTGCAAATAGCACCCAGGCCCATTTGGGCCCTCCAGAAGATTCCTCCAGAAGGCGGTTGCTTCTGGAGGAAGCAACCCTGCTCGCCTGGGCGAGCTGGGCGGCAACCACCTCCCCTATTTTGCTATAAATAGGGGAGGAAAGCAAGAAGAAAGGGGTCCAGCCCCTTAGGCACTTCTCTCTCTTTCGAATTTGCTTGGAAAAATTATTTCCGTGAAGAAAATCTAAGCCGAGGCGCTTCCGAAACGTTTCCGTAACGTTTTCCGTGAGGAATCTCGCAAAGGTTTCAACCGTTCTTCGACGTTCTTCATTCGTTCTTCATCGTTCTTCGATCTTCAACGGGTAAGTACCTCGAACCAAGCTTTTCGATTCATTCTATGTACCCGTAGTGGTCCACATTGTGTTTCGTGCATTTGTATTCTCGTTTTGTTTACTTTTTATACCCCCTCTTGACATGCTTAAGCCGTTTTACTTAAGTCATTTCTCGCTTAACTTAAAAATAAAATAAATTTCCACCGAACGTTTGAATTGTATTATCCATTAACTTCGGTTAAAATAAATTCCGACCGTTCGGTCGTGCCGTAACCACGTTGGAAATCAAAAAGAGGTAAAAAATAATATAAATAATCAAAAAAACATCTTTAGGTAAAATAAAGCGGAAAATCAATCGGACGTTTTCTCTTTGGGATTTCTCATTCTTAATCGAATTGATTAAAAACTAAAGTGAAACTAAGGCTAAAATCAACTCGCCTAGTCAAGCTCGTCCACAAAAATAGGCTTTTGAAGTTCGTCATTTCAATTTCTCACTAAGTAAAATGGATCATTTTTAAGGTCCAACGCCTTAAAATGATCACCTCTTAAAGTAAAAAAGAATCACTTGATAAGAAAGAACTACGTAGGTCTGAGTTCCTCATTGAGGATACGTAGGAGCAAAAGCCCCGCTTTTGTCGACCACCCCAAGAGATCGTTAATGGTCCAATGCCTTAACGTTTCTCTCCTTTCAAAAACAAGAGATCGTTAATGGTCCAATGCCTTAACGTTTCTCTCCTTTCAAAAACAAGAGATCGTTAATGGTCCAACGCCTTAAACGTTTCTCCCCTTTCAAAATCAAAAGACCGTTTCATGGTTCAACACCTTAAATGACCTTTCGTTCAATAAAAACATATTTTGCAAAAAAAGACAAAAACAACTTAACCAAACACTTTGTTCCGAAAGAACTACGTAGGTCTGATTTCCTCATCACAAATTGAGGAATACGTAGGAGCAAAGGGAAACACCCTTGTCGACCACAAAAAGGAAAAAAAAAATAATATAAAAAGGGGTATAAAGGATATAAGAACATAAAAGGGAAACATAAAAACCAAAGTCATGTTTGCACATTCGATTAAAGGCTGCCGTCCCTTGGGACGGGCGTGTGGGGTGCTAATACCTTCCCCGTGCGTAAATACAACTCCCGAACCTTTCACTAAAAAGTTCGTAGATCGCGTCTTTTCCGGTTTTTCCGACGTTTTCCTCAAATAAACGTTGGTGGCGACTCCGCGCGTATTCCTTTCGTGGAACACGCATCCCGCGAGTCACGCGTCGCCCTCCTGCCGAAGGGTAGGTTGCGACAGTATCTTTCTACCTAAACATACATATATATATTTTGTGAGGTATGACTACCTTCCGAGCTTGTGCTCGTTTTATTTAAATTCCTAGGATCATGAGCAACTAGGTGTGTCTTACTATGAAAAGTGATCAAATAACAAGCACAGATTCAAAAGGTACTAGGTTGCCTCCTAGTAGCGCTTCTTTAACGTCTTTAGCTGGACGCATGATGGCTTGTAGGTCACGGACCTAGTACTTTGCTTACCTTTGGCTTTGGATTTGGTCGCCTGCTGGTCGGCCATGTGTCGTAGGCAACGCTCTAACCTTTTTGCGGATGAGCTGAGGTTAACTCTAGAGGTGGTGGCGGTGTGTCTATTGCCCGCTACTGGCCATCCCAATGCTGCTGTGGTGTTTCGCCCTGCGCCTGCCTGGGGGCGCAGTACTTCTTGATGAAAGCTCGATTAGTAGGGGGCCTGATGCCCTTGCTGGAGGTTACAGGTACTCCGTAGAACTGATAGAGACCCGTAATTAGAGCTTGACAACTCCAAGACCCTGTTGGACTTCTTCGGGTCCACTGGGTTTCTTGCAGGCGCGATCCCTGCAAACAATAGATGAAATCAGAAATCAGTTGAGCGATGTGCATACTTACCTATGATGACATAACCTTGCCGGGGGGGTACGGGCACCCTATAGGACTGATAGAGGCCCGTAACCAGAGCTGGAAACCCCAGGGCCCTGTTGGACTTTTCCGGGTCCACTGGGTGTCTTGTGGGTGCGATCCCTGCAAACAATAGATGGTATCAGAAATCAGTTGAACCATATGCATACTTACCCATGTCGGGACGACACAGACCAACTGATACTTTTGCAGGGGGAGATTGGCATTGCGGTCGCTGGGCAGAATATTGCTAAGTAGCAATGTCATCTATGTAAGAGTGGTCATGTTGGTGCGCATGATCCGCACTCGTCTCTTTGCAGCGGCACGGGTGAAATCTTGCCCCAGTATGCATAGTAGCAGTGTGATAGCCTCCCTCTCTAGTTGTGCTCGCACAGTTGGCGCTCCTCCAATATCAGGGGGTGGCCCAGGAACCGTTAAAAGGAAACTACTGGTCCCTTAACCGGGAGTGCAAGTCTCGGTTAAGCATTTAAGGACAGAGGACCTTAAATTATCTGAAGGTGTGGATATGGAGCCCACTGAAAGTGAGGACACGTAGTCCTCTAAAGGTGAGGGCGTGCAGCCCTTTCAAGGCGAGGATGTGTAGTCCTCTGGAGGTGAGGGCGTGCAGCCCTCTGATGGTGAGGACGTGTAGTCCTCTCAAGGCGAGGACGTGTAGTCCTTTCAACGGTGAGGGTAACTAGTACCCAAGGTGAGGGCGTGTAGCCCTCTCAAGGCGAGGACATGTAGTCCTCTGGAGGTGAGGGCGTACAGCCCTCTGATGGTGAGGACGTGTAGTCCTCTCAAGGCGAGGACGTGTAGTCCTCTCAACGGTGAGGGTAACTAGTACCCAAGATGAGGGCGTGTAGCCCTCTCAAGGCGAGGACGTGTAGTCCTCTGATGGTGAGGGCGTGCAGCCCTCTGATGGTGAGGACGCGTAGTCCTCTCAAGGCGAGGACGTGTAGTCCTCTCAACGGTGAGGGTAACTAGTACCCAAGGTGAGGACGTGTAGCCCTCTCAAGGCGAGGACATGTAGTCCTTTGGAGGTGAGGGCGTGCAACCCTCTGATGGTGAGGACGTGTAGTCCTCTCAAGGCGAGGACGTTTAGTCCTCTCAAGGTGAGGACGTACAGTCCTCTGAAGGTGAGGGCGTGCAACCCTCTGATGGTGAGGACGTGTAGCCCTCTCAAGGCGAGGACTTATAGTCCTCTGGAGGTGAGGGCGTGCAGCCCTCTGATGGTGAGGACATGGAGTCCTCTGAAGGCGAGGTCGTGTAGTCCTCTAAAGGTGAGGACGTGCAGTCCTCTGAAGGTGAGGGCGTGCAACCCTCTGATGGTGAGGACGTGTAGTCCTCTCAAGGCGAGGACGTTTAGTCCTCTCAAGGTGAGGACGTGCAGTCCTCTGAAGGCGAGGATGTGTAGTCCTCTAAAGGTGAGGGCATGTAGCCCTACGAAGGTGAGGACATGTAGTCCTCTGAAGGTGAGGGTACCTAGTACCCAAGGTGAGGGCGTGTAGCCCTCTCAAGGCGAGGACTTATAGTCCTCTGGAGGTGAGGGCATGCAGCCCTCTGGTGGTGAGGACGTGTAGTCCTCTCAAGGTGAGGGTAACTAGTACCCAAGGCGAGGGCGAGTAGCCCTCTCAAGGCGAGGACGTGTAGTCCTCTGGAGGTGAGGGCGTGCAGCCCTCTGATGGTGAGGACATGTAGTCCTCTCAAGGCGAGGACGTGTAGTCCTCTGGAGGTGAGGGCGTGCAGCCCTCTGATGGTGAGGACATGGAGTCCTCTGAAGGCGAGGACGTGTAGTCCTCTAAAGGTGAGGGCGTGTAGCCCTACGTTGGCGAGGACGTGTAGTCCTCTCAAGGTAAGGACACGCAGTCCTCTGATGGCGAGGGCGTGTAGCCCTCTGAAGGTGAGGACATGCAGTCCTCTGAAAGCGAGGGCGTGTAGCCCTCTGAAGGTGAGGACACGCAGTCCTCTGATGGCGAGGGCGTGTAGCCCTTTGAAGGTGAGGACATGCAGTCCTCTGAAAGTGAGGACACACAGTCCTCTTAAGGTGAGGGCGTGCAGCCCTCTGTTGGCGAGGACGTGTAGTCCTCTGAAGACCAGGGTACTAGTACCCGAGGGTCCATCCTTATGAGAAAGCAAGAGATCGACTCATCGAGAGAGCCGGTCATCCCAAATTCAAAAGATTTGGACATTTAGATGTAGGGAATCTATGTAGTTAACATGATTTTGAGGGATGCAAATGCATGCAACCTTTGTGAAATTTGGGTAAATGCGGACTTTGTATGAAACAATGCAATGTAATGGAAAGTTGTACAATGTTCATGGCATTCTTTCCCTATTTTGTGATTTTGATTTTGATTTGATTTTTTTTTTTTTTTTTTTTGGAAAACACAGATTGACTGCCCTTTTGAAAAAGGTCATAATTCATGCAACCTCATCCTATCTTTTTGCAAATCTCTTCGGGAACTCCCTCAGAGTGTATGTTCTTTTTGATTTAGTCACTTGATCATTTTGGAGTGACGGCAATGGAGTCGTTTGATGTTTAATCAATCCATTGAAATCCTAGGGTTTGTCCCTTTTTTTTGTTAAAAACATCGATGGGTGAGAACTTTTGATCGGCCCCTATGTTCACTTGAGGCTCATGCACGGTGCCCCTCATTGCCCCAGTGTAAGGCTTTGAGGTACCAATTGTTGTCTTGTTTTCATAGCCTCGTAGTGAGGAAGAATGAAAGAAGCAGTTGATTCTTGCAAAAAGAATTTTCCAAGGACGAGAAATAGTTGAAGGTTTTTTTCAGCTGATGGATTTAAGCAAGATGTTTTGATGTCTTGATGATGCTAAAGGATCAAGTACTTCTAAGTTTTATTCAAGACAAGAATCCAAGAAAGTCAAGATATATGATCAAGTTTGATCTCTTAGAATCTTTAGGAAGAAGTTTCCAAATTGAAATAAACAAAAGGTTTGACCAAAGAATTCTATCATTTCAAATTGAGATTTGCTCTCTGGTAATCGATTACCATTAGTTGAAAATGTTTTAATTCAAATTTTTAAAACCTGTAATCGATTACATAAGTCTTGTAATTGATTACCAGAGGGGATTTTCAGAAAATAATTTCCAAGAGACATATCTATTCAAATGTTTTATGAATGGCCATTCAAATGTTTTAAAGAGAGTTTTCATTGCCCAAACAGTTTTATCCTCTCGAAAGATCAAGAGTTTTTCTGAACTGAAATGTCTTATCCTCTCAAAAAGATTCCTTGGTCAACCACTTGCTTATTCAATAAGGAATTTTGATTGGTCTTTATTGTACAATCTATCCCTTTTACGAGAGACCTCTTCTTCTCTTCTTCTTATTTCTGAAAAGGGATTAAGAGACCGTGGGTCTCTTGTTGTAGAGGATTCCTGAACACAAGGGAAGGGTTATCCCTGTGTGCATTGTTAATTCGAAAAGAGAGATTGATAGTTCAATTGGGGAATAGTCTTTGCATCTTAATTCAACCCCCCTTTTCCTTAAGGTAACTAAGGCCATTTGTCCAACATCCTATTCTTGATAACTCACTTCTCTCTAAAAAGACAAAATGAGGTCACATGAACGTCTATATTTTTACTTGAAAACACAGTCAATCAAATGCCTTTTTATTTTTTATTTTGAAACTTATTTGTTTTGAACTTTGCTCGTTGTTTTACGGCACCCCCACCAACGTGCAAGATGAGTAATCTCTGATTGAACGGTCTTGGAAGTCAACACTCAGGAGCGCAGGTTGCTTGAGCAAACAGACCAATGGCTTACACCCACATTCCGGTGAAAGTTGAAAATCCTGGTGAGTCATTAGAGACATCTAACAACAGCTTTCAAAATTGCCCCATGTGTGGCATCTCTTGTCAATGTCAGGATTTTACACACGATTCTCCTCAAATTTCAGCCAGCATCAATTAGACCTCGCACCCTACACTTCAGAGCCCTACAATGCTCAATGGAACGCCCCGGGGCTTCTCTGTGACAAGCACACGTTGCGTTCGAGTCGTATTCTCGGAGAAATGGAGGTTGATGAACCTTGGCTAGGGTTATGGCTACCATTGAATTATCAAGTAGATATGGGATCAAGTTTAGCATATGACAACGGAATTTGGGGTGAACCCTACAAGCTTTTTGCTACAAAATTCCTTTTTGTTGGTGTTTTTTTTTTTTTTTTTGGTTTGTGCTAAAGGTGGTCTTCGTCATTGGAAGTGCGGTAGACAGACTTTAGTTGATTTAGGGATGGCCTTTGTGGATAACTGGGTGGTGGGGTAAGGAGGAGGTTTGTTATTGGCTGAGTAATGACATTGTTGGGTTGGTGGGAAACTTGGCCGTATAGGAATGGTAGTCACAGCATGGGTTTCTCCCTCTTTCTCACCCTCTTCATTTGCCCCAGTTTTCTCAGTCGTCCTAGTAGGATGATCAAATTTGCCTCTTTTCGGATCCACTTCGATCTTTTTGCTGGCGGAGACCAAATCTGTAAAACTTGAAGGTGTGTAACCCACCATTTTTCATAGTAGAACACCGGTCACGTGTCTACTATCATTGTGATAATCTCTTTCTCTGTTTTTGGGGGTGCTACTTGAGTTGCCAAGTCTCTCCATCTTTGGGCGTATTCTTTGAAAGATTCGTGCCCCCTTTTTGCACACTTTTTGTAGTTGCATCCTATCCGGAGCCATATCAGAATTGTACTGACACTGCCTAATGAAGGCAACCATTAGGTCCTTCCAAGAATGGACTCAAGAAGGTTCCTAAGTTAGTATACCAGGCGACAGTTGTCCTAGTAAGACTTTCTCAGGAAAAATGTATCAGCAGTTTCTCATCTTTTGCGTATGCCCCCATCTTCCGACAGTACATCTTTAGATGGTTCTTGGAGCGAGTAGTCCCCTTGTACTCGCCAAAGTCCGGCACCTTGAACTTGGGAATGACCATGTTTGGGTATTAGGAACAACTCTTCTAGGTTAGCAAAGGCATAATCTTCACCTCCTTCAATGGCCCTGAGCCTTTCCTCTAGATGATCCAACTTTCCCATTCCTGCCATAGTCATGAGGGTTTTTAACCACTGTGGAATGCAAGAGGTGCAGTCGTGGGTGATACTGAGGGCCCTCCAAAGGGTTTTGTAGGGGTATACCACCAACTGCTTGCCCTTCAGTGGTATATCCGAGCCAAGGCTCGAAGTCGGCTAGATTGTGATGGGGAATTTCATGGGTCTCTTCCACGGTTTAAGAGACATGTGCATGATCAGTTTGGGGTTGCTGGCTTTCAATGGGTATAGGAGTGGAGTTATTGACATTCTTATTGGGAGTGTACGCCATATTGGGTGGCGTATAGTTGAGAGGCAAGCCATATGACGGGAAGGCGTGCTCGTTTTGAATTTGCACATCATGGGGGCCGCCCGTACTTCCTAAATCTTTGCCTACCATATTTGAGGTTGGATGATTCATTTGCTTGAGGCCGGATGGGGACGTCGGGTTCACCTTAGCAACAACGCTGGTAGCGGCAATTGCAACCGCATTGGCTTCCATTATCTTCTTCACGCTCATCATGGCCTCCATCATTGTGGCCATTTTCTCTTTAATGGCCTCCATGTCGGCCTCCATCTTCTCTTGTATCTCCTCTACTTCACCCATTACTCTAGCTCTAGCACGAGTTCGGTAAGGGCGTCGTAAAGCGTGTCCCTTTCTTTTTTATAACAATGATTAAGTTCATTTTATTTTATTTTTCAAGGAAAGAATGCAATGAGCAATGCAACCAATGAAAAGCATGGATGCATGCGAATGATGTACAGTCGAAGTATTGCGAATTTTTACGCAGGATATGGGGTTGAATCAATTTAGATTTTCAACATGGTCCATGACATCTTTGTCAAGGTGAAACTGGAAGTAACAAGGACATCAACAATCCTAAATATGTTTGGCAGTAGACGAAGCAGTGATGTGACTCAATTCATCTTTTGCCCCAATTTTGCAGGATGGTTACTTCCATATTTCAACTTGACTTGATGAACCTTTTTGTAAAAGCATGAGCTTGGTTCAACCCTATAATCCAAGGAATGGCAATTCTGATCGCCAATACTTCAACAACATCTCATAGGGATGAATGACTCGGGCATACTTTAAGCTTACGCACGGAAAATGTAATTATGAAATTGAGATGCCCGAAGAAACACCATTTCCTAGTTAACCATGCATTAGGTACCATGTTCAATTATTTTGTTTTGTTGTTGTGTGTTTTTTTTTTTTTAGAAATGGGTTTATGATCCCAACATGGTTGGCTCATGGTGCCTAACACATGCAACTAAGAAGGTAGTGTGAAGTTTCACGCTTCCCCTTTTTTGTTTTTGTTTTGTAGAGGAAAACGCAAGGATGAGCAAACATGAAAACAAATGGTATGCAATTTTGCAGATCAAAAAGTTTGTTGAACGCATATGCATGATGATGCCATGACTCATGCAAAATGTGAGGCTGGAATATGATAACGGACAAATGCAGGAACGATATGTTCATTATGATGTTATGAAGAGATGCTTATGCGATGCATGATATGAATGCATTTTACGGACACCAGAGCCTGGAAAATTATCTCTTCTTACTTGCGCATTTGGGGGCGCAGTGCCCCATGTGCACAATTAAGAAGGTGATATGGACCTTCCGGCTTCCCGTGACAAAGGACGAGACCAACATACAATGCATGCTAGAGATAAAATGTGGGAGTGACTTGATTCGCACTGATTTTTGGAGTAAAAACGTGGGATAAACTCATTTTTTTCAAAAAGTTATAACTAGTCAAGATCTGAGCGACAATACAAACTTCCTAGCGGTTTCTAATCATATGGTCCATTATGTCTATCATATGCTGACAATAGCTGAGAAGTCCATGGATCTCCTCGGGGGCGGAGTAGGTGTCCGCCACTGCTTTGGCCTTGGCTAGCAATCGGGGAAGTTCTTGACTCCTGTTCAAAGTAAGAGCAAATCAGTCCGTCCACATTGTTGCCTCTTGGTGCAATGAATCAATTACCCTTTCCCTTTTCGACGCACGAGCGGTGACCTTGTAGCGGATAGACGGGCCTACCTTCTTGGAGAAAAAAAGGTGTGAAACCAGCCACACATAGAGAGCCAGTGCACAACAAACAATTCTTGCGCTGCTCTTTTTACATCCCCGGTCGAATGTGTCATACATGGCCAAAATGGCGACGACCGGGCTTTCCTTGCCATGATGAAAGGCGAGGAAAGCGTCAATCGCTGCTAGGTCCACTAACCCTTCCATATTCGGAAAGAGGACAACTCCAAAGATCAAAAACGCCAAGATGTCAATAAAAGAAAGCCCATTCACCTTGATTTTCCAAGGCCTTTGCCCTTTCCTCCAAACACTTCCTTGGTACTCTGACTACTCCATTTCTGTTTTGCTTTAGACGTTCCAACTCTTGTGCTGAGATTTTCACTACCTTGGCAACTCTTGTCGTGGAGGGATAGAACCCAAAGAAAAGATATGGCTTCCTTCCTCCCAGTTGGCATCCCAGGATTTCTTCCAACTCTTTCACAGTCGGCACTAGCTGGAAGTCCTCAAATGTGAAGCACCTTAGGGGCTGGTCATAATACTGGGAAAGGGATGCAATCGGTTCCATGGAGACTTCTATCCTAGCTAGGTCCCAAATCTTACCATAGGCTTTGCGGAAGGCTTGCCGTTGAAGTTGACCCATTAATTGCCCCAACTCTCCTAAACTAGTGACCTCTAAGCTCTTGATTTTGACTTGATAGAACCTCTTTTTAAGCGAAGGCTTTTGACTTGATCCCATGTTTTACTAAAGTGAAATAAAATCTAGTTCGAATCAAAACTCTGACATCTATCATGGGTGGAATGGATGAATGCATGAAGAAATGCATATGACACAGATGCAATTTACGAATACGGGAGCCCGAGAAACTGTCTCCTTCTTAGATACAACGTCTAGGGGTAGCAAAGTGCCCCAACGTATGTATTTAAAACGGTGACACGGACCCTTCGTTGGTTTGTTTACAGAGGGGATCAAGACAGAACCCATGTGCGATGCATATGCGAAAGGCGCAACACGGGAATGTACATAGTATGACAATATTCACAAACAAATATAAGCAAAAGGGTATATGATACTTATGCATGGCAGTGTGAAAAATGGCATGCAGCGTGTTTGCTCCGTGCCCCTATTTAAGGGACCTATAAGGGAGAGAGCTAACTAGGCTTTTAGTGATAACCCCCAAGGTAGTCATCTCTCTCTATGGTTTCTAGAGGTATCATCCCCTTCGAAGAACATACTGCAGCAGTAGGGACTACTAGCAACAATATGTTTTCAAAGAGAAAAACTCTAGATGAGGGTTCACTGTAATCAAGCAAGTCGGAGACCTAGCATGATCACGGATTCACCTCCACTCCTTATGTTCCGACGAACCCGGGTATAGGGCCCTTTTTCAACTCACCGTGTGTGCAAATAGTGTTAGTGTTTGTGTGCATCAAATGAATAAATATTTACCTCATGCATACAAAAAAAAAAATGCACTAAAAGCATCAAAGAGTTATATATACAAGAACATAATAAGGGGAAGCCAACAAAGGAGTAAGTCATGGCAAAATTTGCACAAGATTAAATGGCCTAACTCTCTAAAAACAGTCCCCAGTGGAGTCGCCAACTGTCGCAACCTACCCTTCGGCGGGAGGGCGACGCGAGACTCGCGGGATGCGTGTTCCATGAAAGGAATACGCGCGGAGTCGCCACCAACGTTTATTTGAGGAAAACGTCAGAAAAACCAGAAAAGACGCGATCTACGAACTTTTAAGTGAAAGGTTCGGGAGTTGTATTTACGCACGGGGAAGGTATTAGCACCCCACACGCCCGTCCCAAGGGACGGCAGCCTTTAATCGAATGTGCAAACATGACTTTGATTTTTTATGTTCCCTTTTTATGTCTCTATATCCTTTATACCCTTTTTATATTTTTCCTTTTTTGTGGTCGACAAGGGTGTTTCCCTTTGCTCCTACGTATTCCTCAATTTGCGATGAGGAAATCAGACCTCCGTAGTTCTTTCGGAACAAAGTGTTTGGTTAAGTTGTTTTTGTCTTTTTTGCAAAATGTGTTTTTATTGAACAAAAGGTCATTTAAGGTGTTGAACCATTAAACGGTCTTTTGATTTTGAAAGGGGAGAAACGTTAAGGCGTTGGACCATTAACGATCTCTTGGGGTGGTCGACAAAAGCGGGGCTTTTGCTCCTACGTATCCTCAATGAGGAACTCAGACCTACGTAGTTCTTTTTTATCAAGTGATTCTTTTTTACTTTAAGAGGTGATCATTTTAAGGCGTTGGACCTTAAAAATGATCCATTTTACTTAGTGAGGAAATGAAATGACAAACTTCAAAAGCCTATTTTTTATGGACGAGCTTGACTAGGCGAATTGATTTTAGCCTTTAGTTTCACTTTAGTTATTAATCAATTCGATTAAGAATGAGAAATCCCAAAGAGAAAATGTCCACTTGATTTTCCGCTTTATTTAACTAAAAGATGTTTTTTGATTATTATATTATTTTTACCTCTTTTTTGATTTCCAACGTGGTTACGGCACGACCGAACGGTCGGAATTTATTTTAACCGAAGTTAACGGATAATACAATTCAAACGTTCGGTGGAAATTTATTTTATTTTTAAGTTAAGCGAGAAATGACTTAAGTAAAATGGCTTAAGCACGTCAAGAGGGGGTATAAAAAGTAAACAAAACGAGAATAAAAAT
This sequence comes from Glycine max, assembly GCF_000004515.6. NCBI lineage: Eukaryota > Viridiplantae > Streptophyta > Magnoliopsida > Fabales > Fabaceae > Glycine > Glycine max. Next base: position 21,260,780 of record NC_016091.4, on the reverse strand, counting down.
GCACGAAACACAATGTGGACCACTACGGGTACATAGAATGAATCGAAAAGCTTGGTTCGAGGTACTTACCCGTTGAAGATCGAAGAACGATGAAGAACGAATGAAGAACGTCGAAGAACGGTTGAAATCTTTGCGAGATTCCTCACGGAAAACGTTACGGAAACGTTTCGGAAGCGCCTCGGCTTAGATTTTCTTCACGGAAACAATTTTTCCAAGCAAATTCGAAAGGGAGAGAAGTGCCTAAGGGGCTGAACCCCTTCCTTCTTGCCTTCCTCCCCTATTTATAGCAAAATAGGGGAGGAGGTTGCCGCCCAGCTCGCCCAGGCGAGCAGGGTTGCTTCCTCCAGAAGCAACCGCCTTCTGGAGGAATATTCCAGAGGGCCCAAGTGGGCCTGGGTGCTATTTGCACCCCCATTTTTACTAAGTACACCCCCCTCTGCTGTTTTTTGGTGATTCTTTTTTCGTAAAGTTACGGAAACTTACGAATTTCGTAACGATACTTGTTTTCTTTCCGTAATGTTACGGAACCTTGCGGATTACATAATCATCCCCTTTTTGACTTACGGGATGTTACGGAACCTCACTTAATTATGCAACGATGCTTCCATTTGATTTCCGGTGTGTCACGGAAACTTACGGATTGTGCATCAATATTTTTTTGGTTTTTCGGCATGTCCTGGAATTTCATAAATTGCCTAATGATGGGTGCCAAGCACCTCACGAGGACCAAAGAATGGTCGCACGTCATCGAGCAAAGGTCCCCGGACGAAATTAGGGTATGACACGTCCGATTGATTTTTTTGATTATTTTATTTAAAGATATTTAGATTATTTTATTATTATTTTGCCTTTTTTGGTTTAACAGAGGTTATAGCATGAACGATCGGTTAGATTTTGCTTTAACAATGATTAAACGAGATTACAACACAAATGACCGGTTGAAATTTATTTTATCATTTATTAGGTGAGCAAATGGCTTAAACGATCAGTTAAAGCTCGTTAAAAATGGAAGAAAAGAAACCGAAATTGAACGAAATAAAGATGAAAGCCAAAAAACAAGAAATGAATTAAAAGCTTAAACGATATGTTTGCTCTCTACGAATGATTTATTCTTCCTATGACCATAACACGCTGACCTTCAAGGTCTTTCTTTCTCTTTTCTTTTTGTTTCATTTTTTTTTCTATGCATGTTTGCAAAAAAACTATACATCCATCGCTATCTATGAGAAAAGCTTTTTTCTCTGTACACCTACGTTCCTATACACGAAAAAAAAACTTTTTTCTCTATATACACACGCATTGAAAAACTCTTTCTCTTTATATGGACATGGTCTATATAAAACCTCTATTCCTTTTCAAAGATTTATTTTTCCTTTTTCAATATACACGTTGTTTATACAAAAAATTTCTTTATATACACTCATTGCTCATATACAAGAATTTCTTTTCACACATTGTTTATATACAAAAACTCTTTTCACACATTGTTTATATACAAAAAAATCTTTTCACACATTGTTTATATACACAAAATTCTTTTCTTTTCTTTATATACAGATATAACATTTTGTTCACAATGCCTCTTTCTTTTTCTATTCTTGGAGTTATCACGATGTTTGTTCGTTTTATTTTAGGATGACATTCCTAAATGAAAACTCTACACGATTCCGGAATTTCAACAAATATTATCGACCATAACGAAATAAGCACTAACGCAACAATCCAAACAAAATGTATGCACAAAACAAATGACAATCGAAAAAAACAACAAAAACAAACGTTAGTCCCTCAAGTCATAGAAACAAGATAACATACAAATGATAAATGATGAAACATAAAAATGAACAAAATACGAATTTGGGGATCCCACGGTCATGTGGCTCCGCATGCCACCGGACTATTGGGTCACGGTAACAAAAGGTGGGGTGGTCGACAAAAGCAGGGCTTTTGCTCCTACGTATCCTTAATTTGTGATGAGGAACTCAAACCTACGTAGTTCTTGTCAACTGTGAGACTAAAATGCGAACATGCTTTAGTAAAGAAACAAAACCTTTAACTGATCAGAGCAATATATGATTTTTTTGATGAAAAATAATGTGTCTATTGGAGAAGGAGAGTATGCCAATGAAATTTTCTCATAACCATAAATGAGATTTTGGATGTTAGCACTTCGTTTCTAAACGAACATTTAGAGGAAACACTGGGTTCAACAAAAATAGGAGAAAATCACTCAAAGTGTATCAATGTCACACAGGTAAGTGTTTTATCCTAATTCCGAACCATAGATATGTCATGACTTGATTTTGCAAATCATTTCCTATCAAATCAAAGGTTACATGCGTGATCATGGATCAATAAGACTTTTCCTTGGGAATGGTTTGTCTGTTAAGCATTAAAGGCAGGGGACCTTAAATTCTCTTAAGGTGTGGCTATGGAGCCCACTGAAAGTGAGGACGCGTAGCCCTCCAAAGGCAAGGACGTGTAGTCCTCTGAAGGAGAGGACGCCTAGTCCTCTAAAGGCAAGGACGTGTAATCCACTGAAGGTGAGGGCGTGCAGCCCTTTGATGGCGAGGACGTGTAGTCCTCTGAAGGTGAGGGTGTGCAACCCTCTAAAGGCGAGGGCTTGTAGTCCTCTAAAGATCAGGACGCCTAGCCCTCTGAAGGCGAGGACGTGTACTCATCTGAAGGTGAGGGCGTGCAGCCCTCTGATGGCGAGGACATGTAGTCCTCTGAAGGTGAGGGCGTGTAGCCCTCTGAAGGTGAGGACGTGTAGTCCTCTAAAGGTGAGGGCGTGCAGCCCTCTGATGGCGAGGACGTGTAGTCCTCTGAAGGTAAGGGTGTGCAACCCTTTGAAGGCGAGGGCGTGCAACCCTCTGATGGTGAGGACGTGTAGTCCTCTAAAGGCGAGGACGTGTAGTCCCCTAAAGGTGAGGACATGTCATCCTCTGAAGGCGAGGACGTGTAGTCCTCTGAATGCGAAGACGTGTAGTCCTCTGAAGGTGAGGGCATGCAACCCTCTGAAGGTGAGGGCGTGCAGCCCTCTGAAGGCGAGGACATGTAGTCCTCTGAAGGCGAGGCCTTGTAGCCCTCTGAAGGAGAGGGCGTGTAGTCCTCTGAAGGTGAGGGCGTGTAGCCCTCTGAAGGTGAGGGCGTGCAGCCCTCTGAAGGTGAGGGCGTGAAGCCCTTTGAAGGCGAGGACGTGTTGTTCTCTGAAGGCGAGGGCGTGTAGCCCTCTAAAGGCGAGGACGTGTAGTCCTCTGAAGGTGAGGACGTGTAGTCCTCTGAAGGTGAGGGCATGCAGCCCTCCAATGGCGAGGATGTGTAGTCCTTCGAAGGCGAGGGCGTGTAGCCCTCTGAAGGTGAGGACGTGTAGTCCTCTGAAATGCCAGGGTTTGTCCTCCCCTTTTGTTTGTTTAAAACATCGACGGGTGAGAACTTTTGATCTGCCCCTAGGTTCGCTTGAGGCTCATGCACGGTGCCCCTCACTGCCCCAGTGTAGGGCTTTGAGGTACCAATTCTTATCTTTCGTCATGACCTTGTAGCAAGGGAGAATGAAAGAAGCAGTTGATTTTTTCAAAAAGAATTTTCCAAGGACGAGAAATTGTTGAAGGATATTTTTCAGTTGATGGATTAAGTTAAATGACTCCTATTCTTGATAACTCACTTCTCTCTAAAAAAGAAAAACTTTCCAGAATGATAAAATGAGGTCACATGAACGCCTATATTTTTACTGGAAAACATAGTCAATCAAATGTTTTTTTATTTTTATTTTGAAACTTATTTTTTCTTTACTTGTCCTTTTACGGAACCGTCACCAAATGTGTAGCATGAGTAATTTCTGAATTAACAGTCTTGGAAGTCCAAACTCAGGAGCGCAGGTCGCTTGAGAAAACAGACCAATGGCTTGCACCCACATTCCGGTGAAAGTTGAATAAGCAAAGATGTATTTGTGAGAGGATGAGGGACAAAGATGTCAAATTTATCCATTTTATTTAGCATTGTAACTGTGGTTTACAATAATGGTATAAACTTGAAAATCTTGATGAGTCATTAGAGACATCTAACAACAGCTTTCAAAATTGCCCCATGTGTGGCATCTCTTGTCAATGATAGGATTTACACGCGATTCTCCTCAAATTTCAGCCAGCTCGCATCAATTAGACCTTGCACCTTACACTTCAGGGCTCTACAATGCTCAATGGAACGCCCCGGGGCTTCTCCATGACAAGCACACGTTGCGTTCGAGTCGTATTCTCGAAGAAATGGAGGTTGATGAACCTTAGCTGGGGTTATGGCTACCATTGAATTATCAAGTAGATATGGGAGCAAGTCAGCATAGGACACCGGAATTGGGGTGAATTCTATAGGCTTTTTCGCTGCAAAATTCATTTCTTGGTTGGTGTTTTGGTTTGTGCTAAAGGTGGTGTTCGTCATTGGAAGCGCGGTAGACAGGCTTTGTGGTTATTTAGGGATGACCTTTGTGGATAACTGGGTGGTGGGTAAGGAGAAGGTTTGTTATTGGCTGAGTAATGACATTGTTGGGTTGGTGGGAAACTTGGCTGTATAGGAATGGCGGTCACAACATGGGTTTCTCCCTCATTCTCACCCTCTTCATTTGCCCCAGTTTTCTCAGTTGTCCAAGTAGGATGATTAAATTTGCCTCTTTTCATACCTGCTTTGATCCTTTTGACGGTGAAAACTAAATCAGCAAAGCTTGAAGGTGTGCAGCCCACCATCTTTTCATAGTAGAATATTGGTAATGTGTCTACTATCATTGTTATCATTTTTTTCTCTGTCATTGAGGTGCCACTTGAGCTGCCAAGTCTCTCCACCTTTGGGCATATTCTTTGAAAGATCCGTGCCCCTTTTTGCACATGTTCTGTAGTTGCATCCTATCCGGAACCATATAAAAAATTGTACTGATATTGCCTAATGAAGGAAACCATTAGGTCCTTCCAAGAATGGAGTCGGGAAAGTTCCAAGTTAGTGTACCAGGTAACAACTACCCCAGTAAGACTTTCTTGGAAAAAATGTATCAACAGTTCCTCATCTTTTGCGTATGCCCCCATCTTTCGACAACACGTCTTTAGATGGTTCTTGGGGCAAGTAGTCCCCTTGTACTTGTTAAAGTCCGGCACCTTGAACTTAGGAGGGGTGATGATATTGGGTACTAGGAACAACTCTTCTAGGTCAACAAAGGCACAATCTTCACCTCCTTCAATGGCCCTGAGCCTTTCCTTTAGATGATCTAACTTTCCCATTTCCGCCATAGCATGAGGGTTTTTAATCTCTGTGGAATGTGAGGGGTGTGGTTGTGGGTGATACTAAGGGCCCTCCAAAGTGTTTTGCAGGGGTATATCACCAACTGCTTGCCCTTCAGTGGCATATCCGAGGCAAGGCCTGAAGTCGGCTAGATTGTGGTGGGGCATTTTATGTGCCTCCCCATGGGTCAAGAGACATGTGCATGATCAGATTGAGGTTGTTGGCTCTCAATGAGTATAGGAGTGGAGTTATTGACGTTCTCATTGGGAGTGTACGCCACATTGGCTGGTGTAAGTTGGGAGGCAAGCCATATGGCGGGAAGGTGTGCTCAAATCTTTGCCTACCATATCTGGATGATTCATTTGGTTGAGGTCAGATAGGGGCATCAAGTTCACCTTAGACACAGCGCGCGGAGTCTCCACCAACGTTTATTCGAGGAAAACGTCGGAAAAACCGAAAAAGGCGTGGTCTACGAACTTTATGTGAAAGGTTCGGGAGTTGTATTTACGCACGGGGAAGGTATTAGCACCCCACACGTCTGTCACAAGAGATGGCAACCTTTAATCAAATGTGCAAATATGACTTCAATTTATGTTATCTTCCCCTTTTTTATGTCATTTTGTGTTTTTTATGCTTTTTGTGATTTTTGTATTTTTTATCTTTTTGCGGTCGACGAGGTTGTTTCCCTTGCTCCTACGTATTCCTCAATTGTGATAAGGAAATCAGACCTACGTAGTTCTTTGAGAACTAAGCATTGGTTAAGTTGTTTTTATCCTTTCTGCAAGATATATTTTGATTGAATGAAAGGTCATTTAAGGCGTTGAACCATTAAAGAATCTTTCGGTTCTTTTTGAAAGGAGAGAAAACATTAAGGAATTGGACCATTAATGGTCGCTTATTTTTTGAAAGAGGTAGTAAAGCTACATGTTGACTTTAGGCCTTTCTTAGAAATCTACGTTTAACCAATAAAAGCGGAAAATACCATTTCAAGGCATTGGACCTTAAGAAAGGCTTTTTTAGGTGATGACAAAAGCTTGATTTATGAATTGATTATAGCCTTAGTTTCACTTTGGTTATTAGTCAATTCAATTAAGAAAGAAAAATCCCAAAGAAAAACGTCCGATTGATTTTTTTATTATTATTTTACTAAAAGATGTTTTTTGATTATTATATTATTATTTTGTCTCTTTTTGGTTTTAAACGTGGTTACGGCATGACTGAACGGCCGGATTTCATTTTAACAGAAATTAAAAGATATTACAATACGAATGATCGGTGGAAATTTATTTTATTTTTTTATTAGGCGAGAAAATGACTTAAATAAATGACTAAAGTACGTCAAAAGGGGGTATGGAAAGTAAATGAAATAAAAATAAAAGCACGCGAAACAAATGAGGACCACTAAGGGTACATAGAATGAATTAAAAAAGTTTGATTTCGGGAACTTACAGGTTGAAGACCGAAGAATGACGAAGAACGAACGAAGAACGACGAAGAACGGTTGAAAATCTTTGCGAATCACCCACGGAAACGTCACGGAAGTGTTACGGAAGCGCCTCGACTTGAATTTTCTTCACGGAAACAATTTTTCTCACTAATTTTAAGTGATTCTCAGATGCCAGGAGGGTTGAACATTTTTGTTCTTCCCTCCTCCCCCTATTTATAGGAAAATGAGGGAGGAGCTTGCCACCCAGCTCGCCCAGGCGAGCTAGGTTGCTTCCTCTAGAAGGCACCGCCTTCTGGAGAACTTCCTGGAAGGCCCAAGTGGGCCTGGTTGCTATTTGCACCCCCCTGTTTACTAAATACACCCCCTGCTTTTTTGTTGATTCTTTTTCCGTAACGTTACGGAACTGTACGAATTTTGTAGCGATACTTGTTTTCCTTCCATAATGTCACGGAACCTTACAGATTACGTAACCATCTCTTTTTTGCCATCCAGAATGTTACGGAACTTCACGAATTGTGCAACAATGCTTCTTTTTGACTTTCGGCATGTCACGGAACTTCACGGATTGCCTAACGATGGGTGCCAAGTACCTCAAAGTGGTCAAACGAGGGTCGCATCCCAACAAACGGATGGTCCCCGGACGAAATTAGGGTATGACAATTGCCCCTCTTTACTTGTCTTTTATTAGAGATAAAAGGGAAGTAAAGATAAGACACTAATTTTGTTCGAGAGAAACACCATTCGGCCGGTGAATCTCCCTGCCAGCGGAACCTGCAAAAATTTTGAAATTGATCAGTACCGACACATCATCCTGATACTGTCGAATTCGTTCCTCTTGGTTGACACAAGGCGTAGAATGACCATAATTTGTCTCTGCGTGTCATCGGACACGATCGAGCCTGGGTAGCAAGGTGCAAAATGACCATAATTTGTCTCTACGTGCCACCGGACACGATCACCTCTGGATGGCGAAAAGGTGTGGGGAATGAATATAATTTGTCCCCGCCCACATCTTGACTTACTGCCCTGAATGACAAAGGGCGCAAAATGACCATAATTTGTCTCTGCGCGTTTATCACTCGACTTGCGAAATCTGAATGAGAAAGGGCGCAGAATGACCATAATTTGTCTATGCGTATTTATCACTCATCGAGTCTTTGCGGATGACCATAATTTGTCTCTGCATGTCATCGAGCCCGCCGCCGCCTCTGGATGACAAAACGTGAAAAAGTACGGGACCAAATGGTTCTCGCATGTCATCGGGCCCGCCGCCTCTAGATGACAAAAGGTAAAAAGTGCGGGACCAAATGGTTCCCGCATATCATCGGGCCCGTCGCCTCTGGATGACAAAAGGTAAAAAGTGTGGGACCAAATGGTTCCCGCATATCATCGGGCCCGCCGCCTCTGGATGACAAAAAGGGAAAAAGACGATGTTAGTCTTTGCGTGCCATCGGACACGATTGTGTCTGGATGGTAAAAGGTGAGCGGAATGACCATAATTTGTCTCTGCACGTCATCGGACCTGCCGCCTCTGTATGACAAAAAGGGCGCAAAATGACCATAATTTGTCTTTGTGCGCCATCGGACACGACTGTGTCTGAATGGAAAAAGGTGAGCGGAATGACCATAATTTGTCTCCTCGTGTCATCGAGACCGCCGCCTCTGGATAACAAAAGGGCGCAGAATGACCATAATTTGTCTCTGCACGTCACATGACCCCAGGGTCAGTATGACAGAAATTGTGGGGCGACCGGCAAAAGCGAGGCTCTTGCTCCTACGTATCCTCAATGCGGAACTCAGACCTACATAGTTCTGGATAACTTGTGAGACTAAAATAGTCTCGGTGTTTTCTTTACTAAAATGAGAACATGCTTTAGTAAAGAGACAAAACTTCTAACTAATCAGAGCAACATATACTTTTTGGATGAAAAACAATGTGTCTACCGGGGAAGAAGAGTATGCTGATGAAATCTTCTCATAACCATAAATGAGATCTTGGATGTTAGCATTTCGTTTCTAAATGACCATTTAGAGGAAACACTGGGTTCAACAAAAATAGAAGAAAATCACTCAAAGTGTATCAATCTCACACGGGTAAGTGTTTCATCCTAATTCCGAACCATAGATATGTCATGACTTGGTTTTGCAAATCATTTCCTATCAAATCAAAGATTACATGCGTGATCATGGATCAATAGGACTTTTTCTTGGGAATGGTTTGTTTCTTGTGGGAAATTTGGCTTTGAGTGTTTGGGCCTTTTCCTTTCCTGTTTTTGTTTAGTGTGAGGTGAACAAGCCACCGACGCACAGGATTTTGGTTGGCAATCAAAGGGAGAGGACCACTTTAGATCGTGGTTTCCTTTCCTTTTTTGTTTACTCGGTGACAACTCTGTATTGTTCAGATGTTGTCTGGTCCGAAGACCTTTCTACATATTTCTTATGTTTTTCTTCTGATCCTTGATCGGGAATTTTCTTTCTTTTGTTTTCTTCCGATTTTTGATTGGGAACTTTCCCTTTTCTCTTTTTTTCTTTTTTTTTTGTTTGTTTTATTCCGAGAGCAAGGATAGACATTCTCACCCTGGGTCAAGGTTTATGGTAAGTTGGAATTTTGGCTTAAGGTTTGTAGAACAGCAGGACATGACATATGTCAGGGTTTGGTTTGGTTCAGGGATAAAAGGGGATGTCCTATATTATTTCCATGACACAAATGCAACAATGATGATTTGGAAATTTTATGCAAAACTAGTCATGCATGCACCTATGTGGACACTCAAGTGTCGAAAATTTTTTGGTCATGTGATGCTAGGGCTCATGATTCATTTTCTCTATTTTAGTCAAACCAGTGTTTCCAAAATATGTTCTTTTATCAATTTGTGCATTCATCCGAGTCTATTTTTGGGTGTTCAGGAAAATTTTCACAGCATTTCACCCTTCAGGTGTATTACACGCATTTTCTTTCAAAAACTGGTTATGGTTAGTGAATTTTTTTTTTCTTTCAAAGAAAAGCTGGAAGTTATCTCTTTTGAAAAGCATGTTGGTTTTTTAGCTAGACAACTTATTATTATTTTTTTTTCTTTTTTCTCTCTTTTTCCTTTTCCATGAGGTATTTTGCTACCTAAACATATGTATATTTTTGTGAGGTATTTTGCTATATACATGCGTGTCCAAGGTATCTTGCTACCTAAACATACATATATATATGTTTTGTGAGATATTTTTGCTATATACTTGCATATCCAAGGTATCTTGCTACCTAAACATACATATATATATTTTGTGAGATATCTTTTTGCTACATACATGCATATCTAAGGTATCTTGCTACCTAAACACACATACATATATTTTGTGAGGTATGACTACCTTCCCTGCTTGTGCTTGTTTTATTTAAATTCCTAGGATCATGAGCAACTAGGTGTGTCCTACTATGACTTGCGAAACAAAAGGTGATCAAATAACAAGCATAAATTTAAAAGTTACTAGGTTGCCTCCTAGTAGCGCTTCTTTAACGTCTTGAGCTGGACGCATGATGACTTGTCGGTCACGGACCTAGTACTTTGCTTACCTTTGGCTTTGGACTTGGTCGCCTATTGGTTGGCCATGTGTCGTAGGCAACGCTCTAACCTTTTTGTGGATGAGCTGAGGTGAACTCCAGAGGTGGTGGCGGTGCGTCTGTTGCCCCCTGCTGTGATGCCTTGCCCTGTGCCTACCTGGGGGCGCAGTACTTCTCGATGAAAGCCCTGTTAATAGGGGCCTGATGACCTTGTTGGGGGTGATGAGCAACTCTGTAGAACTGACAGAGGCCCGTAATCAGAGCTGGAAACCCTAAGACCCTGTTGGACTTCTCCGGGTCCACTGGGTGTCTTGCGGGCACGATCCGTGCAAACAATAGATAACATCAGAAATCAGTTGAGGGAAGTGCATACTTACCAATGTTACGACGACATGACCTTGTTGGGGGAGACAGGCACCCTGTAGAACTGACATAGGCCTGTAACTAGACCTGGAAACCCGAGGGCCCTGTTGGACTTCTCTAGGTCCACTGGGTGTCTTGTGAGCGCGATCCCTGCAAATAATAGATGACATTAAAAATCAATTGAACCATATGCATACTTACCTATGTCGTGACGGCAAAGACCAACCGATACTTTCGTAGGGGGAGATCGCCATTGCGGTCGCTGGGCAGAATGTTGCTAAGTAGCAACGTCATTTATATGTGTGTAAGAGTGTTCATGTTAGTGCGCATTATCCACACTCGTCTCTTTGCAGCGGCACGGGTGAAATCTTGCCCTGATATGCATAGTAGCTGCGTGATAGCCTCCCTCTCTGGTTGTATTCACACAGTTAGCGCCCTCCAATATCAGGGGGTGGCCCAGGAACTAACAAAAGGAAGCTAATGGCCCCTTAATCGGGAGTGCAAGTCTCGGTTAAGCATTTAAGGGCAGAGGACCTTAAATTCTCTTAAGGTGCGGATGTAGAGCCCACTCAAAGTGGGGACGCGTAGCCCTCTAAAGGCGTAGGCATGCAGCCCTCTGAAGTCGAGGACATGTCGCCCTTTCAAGGCGAGGGCGTGCATCTCTCAGGTGGTGAGGACGTGTAGTCCTCTGAAGGCGAGGGCGTGTAGCCCTCCGAAGGCGAGGACGTGTAGTCCTCTCAAGGGGAGGACGTATAGTCCTCTGAAGATTAGGGTGTGTAGCCCTCTGAAGGTGAGGACGTGAAGTCCTCTAAAGGTGAGGACGTGTAGTCCTCTGAAGGTGAGGACGTGCAGTCCTCTAAAGGCGAGGACGTGGGGTCCTCTGATGGCGAGGACGTGTAATCCTCTGAAGGCGAGGACATGTAGTCCTCTAAAGGTGAGGACATGCAGTCCTCTGAAGTTGAGGGCGTGCAGTCCTCTGAAGGTGAGGACGTGCAGTCTTCTGAAGGCGAGGACGTGGGGTCCTCTGATGGCGAGGACGTGTAATCCTCTGAAGGCGAGGACATGTAATCCTCTGGAGTTGTATTTACGCACGGGGAAAGTATTAGCACTCCACGCGTCCGTCACAAGGGACGACAACCTTTAATCAAGTGTGCAAATATGACTTCAATTTGTTTTATTTTCCCTTTTTTTTTTATCTTTTTATGTCTTTTTAAGCTTTTTGTATTTTTTATCTTTTTGTGGTCGACAAGGGTATTTCCCTTGCTCCTACGTATTCCTCAATTGTGATAAGGAAATCAGACCAACGTAGTTCTTTGAAAAGGGGCGAATCAAGTGATTCTTTTTACTTGGAAGGGGGTCATTTAAGGCGTTGGACCTTGTCGCAACCTACCCTTCAACGGGTGGACGACGCGTGACTCGTGGGTGCGTGTTCCAAGAAAGGAATACGCGCGGAGTCGCCACCAACGTTTATTTGAGGAAAACGTCGGAAAAACCGGAAAAGACGTGGTCTACGAGCTTTAAGTGAAAGGTTCGGGAGTTGTATTTACGCACGGGGAAGGTATTAGCACCCCACGCATCCGTCACAAGAGATGGCAGTCTTTAATCAAATGTGCAAATATGACTTCAATTTATATTCTTTTCCCTTTTTCCGTTCTTATGTTTTTTTATGCCTTTTTATGTTTTTATCTTTTTGTGGTCGACAAGGGCGTTTCCCTTTGCTCCTACGTATTCCTCGATTGTGATGAGAAAATCAGACCTACGTCGTTCTTTTGTGAACAAAGCGTTTTGGTTAAATTATTTTTTATCCTTTTTTGCAAGATATGTTTTTATTGAATGAAAGGTCATTTAAGGCGTTGGACCGTTAGACAATCTTTCGATTCTTTTGAAAAGTGAGAAAACATTAAGGCATTGGGCCATTAATGATTTCTTTATTTTTTTGAAAGAGGTAGCAAAGTTACATATTGATTTTAGGCTTTTTAGAAATCTACACTTTACCAATAAAAGCGGAAAAGACCATTTCAAGGCGTTGGACCTTTGAAAATGGCTTTTTTAGGCGATGACAAAAGTTTGGTTTATGAATTGATTTTATCCTTAGTTTCACTTTGTTTATTAGTCGATTCGATTTAAGAAAGAGAAATCCCAAAGAAAAACGTCCGATTGATTTTTTTGATTTATTTTACTAAAAGATATTTTTGATTATTATATTATTATTTTACCTCTTTTTGGTTTCCAACGTGGTTACGGCATGACCGAACCGTCGGATTTCATTTTAACAGAAATTAACGGATGTTACAATTCAAATGATCGGTGGAAATTTATTTTATTTTTTGATTAGGCGAGAAAATGGCTTAAGTAAATGACTAAAGCACGTCAAAAGGGGGGTACGGAAAGTAAATGAAATGAAAATAAAAGCATGTGAAACAAATGAGAACCACTAAGGGCACATAGAATGAATTGAAAAGTTCGATTTCGGGAACTTACCGGTTGAAGACCGAAGAACGAACGAAGAACGTCGAAGAACGGTTGAAAATCTTCGCGAAATCACCCACAGAAACGTTACGGAAGCGCCTCGGCTATGGATTTTCTTCACGGAAACAATTTTTCTTACTAATTTTAAGTGAATCTCAGATACCAGGAGGGTTGAACCTTTTTGTTCTTCCCTCCTTCCCCTATTTATAGGAAAAGGAAGGAGATGCTTGCCACCCAGCTTGCCTAGGCAAGCTAGGTTGCTTCCTCCAGAAGCAACCACCTTCTGGAGGAACATCCTGGAAGGCCCAAGTGGGTCTGGTTTCTATTTGAACCCCATTTTTACTAAATACACCCCCTGCCTTTTTTTGGTGATTCTTTTTCCGTAAAGTTACGGAAACTTACAAATTTTGTAACGATACTTATTTTCTTTCCGTAATGTTGTGGAACCTTACGGATTACGTAATCATCCCTTTTTTGCCTTCCGAAACGTTACGAAACTTTACGGATTGCGCACTAACACATCCTTTTAATTTCCGGCATGTCACGGAACTTCACGGATTGTGCTACGACGCTTTTCTTTTGGCTTCCGGCATGTCTCCGAACTTCACAAATTGCCCAACGATGGGTGCCAAATACCTCGAAGTGGTCAAACGTGGGTCGCATCCCAACAACGGATGGTCCCCGGACGAAATTAGGGTATGCAGTTGCCCCTCTTTACTTGTCTTTTATTGGAGATAAAAGGGAAGTAAAGATTAGACACTAATTTCGTTCGAGCGAAACACCATTCGGCCAGTGAACCTCCCTGCCAGCGGAACCTGCAAAAATTTGAAAATGATCAGTATCGACACATCATCCTGATACTGTCGAATTTGTTCCTCTTGGTTGATACAAGACGCAAAATGACCATAATTTGTCTCCGCGTTTTGTTGGACTCGACCGAGCCTGGGCGGCAAGACACCAAATGACCATAATTTGTCTCTGCGTGCCACCAGACACGATCGCCTCTGGATGGCGAAAAGGTGCACGGAATGACCATAATTTGTCTCCGCCCACCTCTCGACTTACTGTCCCCGATTGACAAAGGGCGCATAATCTGTCTCTGCGCGTTTATTACTCGACTTACGAAATTTGAATGACAAAGGGCGCAAAATCTGTCTCTGCGCGTTTACCACCCAACTTGTTGTTCATGAATGATAAAGGGTGCAGAATTCGTCTATGCGCGTTTATCACCCAATTTGCGAAATCTGAATGGCAAAGGGCGCAAAATCTGTCTCTGCATGTTTACCACCCAACTTGCTATTCCTGAATGATAAAGGGCGCATAATTCATCTATGCGCGTTTATCACCAAATTTGCAATATCTGAATGGCAAAGGGCGCAGAATTCATCTATGCGCGTTTACCACTCGATTCGCTGCTCCTGAATGATAAAGGGCGCAGAATTCGTCTATGCGCGCTTATCCCCCAATTTGTGAAATCTAAATGGCAAAGGGCGCATAATTCGTCTATGCGCGTTTACCACTCGACTTGCTGCTTCTGAATGATAAAGGGCGAAGAATTCGTCTATGCGCGTTTATCACCCAATTTGCAAAATCTGAATGGCAAAGGGTGCAGAATCTGTCTCTGCGCGTTTACCATCCAACTTGTTGTTCCTGAATGATAAAGGGTGCAGAATCTGTCTCTGCGTGTTTGCCACCCAACTTGTTGTTCCTGAATGATAAAGGGCGCAAAATTCGTCTATGCGCGTTTATCCACTCAGCTTGCTGCTCTTGAATGATAAAGGGCACATAATTTGTCTATGCGCGTTTATCACCCAATTTGCGAAATCTGAATGGCAAAGGGCGCAGAATTCGTCTATGCGCGTTTACCACTCGACTAGCCGCTCCTGAATGATAAAGGGCGCAGAATTCTTCTATGCGCGTTTATCACCCAATTTGCGAAACCTGAATGGCAAAGGGCGCAAAATTCGTCTATGCGCATTTACCACTCGACTCGCTGCTCCTGAATGATAAAGGGCGCAGAATTTGTCCCTGCGTGTTTATCACTCATCGAGCGTGCAGATAACCGTATGTCATCGGGCCCGCCGCCTCTGGATGACAAAAGGAGTAGAAGACAACGTTAGTCTCTACGTGCTATCATGCTTTGAGTCTTATAGATAGCAAATGTTTTTTAAAAGTGTGGGACCAAATGGTTCCTGCATGTCATCGGGCCCGCCGCCTCTGGATGACAAAATGCGTAGAAGACGAACTTAGTCTCTGCGTGCTATCATGCTTTGAGCATTATAGATAGCAAAAAGGTGTGGGACCAAATGGTTCCCACATGTCATCGGGCCCTGAGTCTTATAGATAGCAAAAGTATTTTAAAAGTGCGGGACCATATGGTTCCCGTGTGTCATCGGGCCAGCCGCCTCTGGATGACAAAAGGTGCAGAAGACGACGTTAGTCTCTACGTGCTATCATGCTTTGAGTCTTATAGATAGCAAAAGTATCTTAAAAGTGCGGGACCAAATGGTTCCCGCATGTCATCGGGCCCGCCGCCTCAGGATGACAAAAGGAGCAGAAGACGACGTTAGTCTTTGCGTGCTATCATGCTTTGAGTCTTATAGATAGCAAAAAGGAGTGGGACCAAATGGTTCTCGCATGTCATCCGGCCCTGAGTCTTATAGATAGCAAAAATATTTTAAAAGTGCGGGACCAAATGGTTCCCGCATGTCATCGGGCTCGCCGCCTCTAGAAGACAAAAGGTGCAGAAGACGACGTTAGTCTCTGCGTGCTATCATGCTTTGAGTCTTATAGATAGCAAAAGTATTTTAAAAGTGCGGGACCAAATGGTTCCCGCATGTGATCGAGCCCGCCGCCTCTGGATGACAAAAGGCACAGAAGATGACGTTAGTCTCTGCGTGCTATAATGCTTTAAGTCTTATAGATAGCAAAAGAAAGTGCGGGACCAAATAGTTCCCGCATGTCATCGGGCCCGCCGCCTCTGGATGACAAAAGGCGCAGAAGACGACGTTAGTCTCTGCGTGCTATCATGCTTTGAGTCTTATAGATAACAAAAGAAAGTTCGGGACCAAATGGTTCCAACATGTCATCCGGTCCGCCGCCTCTGGATTACAAAAGGCGCAGAAGATAACGTTAGTCTCTGCGTGCTATCATGCTTTGAGTTTTATAGATAGCAAAAAGGTGTCGGACCAAATGATTCTCGCAAGTCATCGGGCCCTGAGTCTTATAGATAGCAAAAGTATTTTAAAAGTGCGGGACCAAATGGTTCCCGCATGTCATCGGGCCCGCCGCCTCTGGAAGAAAAAAGGTGCAGAAGACGATTTTAGTCTCTGCGTGCTATCATGCTTTGAGTCTTATAGATAGCAAAAGTATTTTAAAAGTGCGGGACCAAATGGTTCCCGCATGTCATCGGTTGCGCTGCATCTGGATGACAAAAGGCGTAGAAGACGACGTTAGTCTCTGTGTGCTATCATGCTTTGAGTCTTATAGATAGCAAAAAGGTGTGGGACCAAATGGTTCCCGCATGTCATCGGGGCAGCCGCCTCTGGATGACTAATGGCGCAGAAGACGACGTTAATCTCTGCGTGCTATCATGCTTTGAGTCTTATAGATAGCAAAAGAAAGTGCGGGACCAAATGGTTGCCGCATGTCATCGGGCCCACCGCCTTTGGATGACAAAAGGCGCATAAGACGACGTTAGTCTCTGCGTGCTATCATGCTTTGAGTCTTATAGATAGCAAAAAGGTGTGGGACCGAATGGTTCCTGCATGTCATCGGGCCAGCCACCTCTGGATGAGCAAAGGTGCAGAAAACGACGTTAATTTCTGCGTGCTATCATGCTTTGAGTCTTATAGATAGTAAAAGAAAGTGCGGGACCAAATGGTTCCCGCATGTCATCGGGCACGCCGCCTCTGGATGACAAAAGGCGTAGAAGACGACGTTAGTCTTTGCGTGCTATGATGCTTTGAGTCCAATAGATAGCAAAAGAAAGTGCGGGACCAATTGGTTCCCGCATGTCATCGGGACCGCCGCCTCTGGATGACAAAAGGCGCAGAAGACGATGTTAGTCTCTGCGTGCTCTCATGCTTTGAGTCTTATAGATAACAAAAGAAAGTTCGGGACCAAATGGTTCCAACATGTCATCCGGCCCGCCACCTCTGGATTACAAAAGGCGTAGAAGATGACGTTAGTCTCTGCGTGCTATCATGCTTTGAGTTTTATAGATAGCAAAAAGGTGTCGGACCAAATGATTCTCGCATGTCATCGGGCCCTGAGTCTTATAGATAGCAAAAGTATTTTAAAAGTGCGGGACCAAATGGTTCCCGCATGTCATCGGGCCCGCCGCCTCTGGAAGAAAAAAGGTGCAGAAGACGATTTTAGTCTCTGCGTGCTATCATGCTTTGAGTCTTATAGATAGCAAAAGTATTTTAAAAGTGCGGGACCAAATGGTTCGCGCATGTCATCGGGCGCGCTGCATCTGAATGACAAAAGGCGCAGAAGACGACGTTAGTCTCTGTGTGCTATCATGCTTTGAGTCTTGTAGATAGCAAAAAGGTGTGGGACCAAATGGTTCCCGCATGTCATCGGGGCAGCCGCCTCTGGATGACTAATGGCGCAGAAGACGACGTTAATCTCTGCGTGCTATCATGCTTTGAGTCTTATAGATAGCAAAAGAAAGTGCGGGACCAAATGGTTGCCGCATGTCATCGGGCCCGCGGCCTTTGGATGACAAAAGGCGCATAAGACGACGTTAGTCTCTGCGTGCTATCATGCTTTCAGTCTTATAGATAGCAAAAAGGTGTGGGACCGAATGGTTCCTGCATGTCATCGGGCCAGCCACCTCTGGATGAGCAAAGGTGCAGAAAACGACGTTAATGTCTGCGTGCTATCATGCTTTGAGTCTTATAGATAGTAAAAGAAAGTGCGGGACCAAATGGTTCCCGCATGTCATCGGGCCAGCCGCCTCTGGATGACAAAAGGTGCAGAAGACGATGTTAGTCTCTACGTGCTATCATGCTTTGAGTCTTTGAATAGCAAAAGTATTTTAAAAGTGCGGGACCAAATGGTTCCCGCATGTCATCGGGCCAGCCGCCTCTGGATGACAAAAGGTGCATAAAACGACGTTAATCTCTGCGTGCTATCATGCTTTGAGTCTTATAGATAGTAAAAGAAATTGTGGGACCAAATGGTTCCCGCATGTCATCGGGCACGCCGCCTCTGGATGACAAAAGGTGCAGAAGACGACGTTAGTCTCTGCGTGCTATCATGCTTTGTGTCACATAAATAGCAAAAAGGTGTAGAACCAAATGGTTCCCGCATGTCATCGGGCCCGCCGCCTCTGGATGACAAAAGGTGCAGAAGACGACGTTAGTCTATGCGTGCTATCATGCTTTGAGTCTTATCGATAGCAAAAAGGTGTGGGACCAAATAGTTCCCACATGTCATCGGGCCCTAAGTCTTATAGATAGCAAAAGTATTTTAAAAGTGTGGGACCAAATGGTTCCCGCATGTCATCGGGCTCACCGCCTCTGGATGACAAAAGGTGTAGGAGACGACGTTAGTCTCTACGTGCTATCATGCTTTGAGTCTTATAGATAGCAAAAAGGTGTGGGACCAACTGGTTCACGCATGTCATTGCGATTGCCGCCTCTGGATGACAAAAGGAGTAGAAGACCACGTTAGTCTTTGCGTGCTATCATGCTTTGAGTCTTATCGATAGCAAAAAGGTGTGGGACCAAATGGTTCCCACATGTCATCAGGCCCTAAGTCTTATAGATAGCAAAATGGTGTGGGACCAAATGGTTCCCGCATGTCAAAGCACCCGCCGCCTCTGGATGAGAAAAGGCGCGGAAGACGACATTAGTCTCTACGTGCTATCATGCTTTGAGTCTTACAGATAGCTAAAGTATTTTAAAAGTGCGGGACCAAATGGTTCCCGCATGTCATCAGGCCCGCCGCCTCTGGATGACAAAAGGCACAGAAGGCGACGTTCGTCTCTGCGTGCTATCATGCTTTGAGTCTTATAGATGGCAAAAAGGTGTGGGACCAAATGGTTCCCGCATGTCATCGGGTCATCCGCCTCTGGATGATAAATGGCGCAGAAGACGACGTTAATCTCTGCGTGCAATCAGGCTTTGAGTCTTATAGATAGCAAAAAGGTGTGGGACCAAATGGTTCCCGCATGTCATCGGGCCAGCCGCCTCTGGATTACAAAAGGCGCAGAAGACGACGTTAATCTCTGCGTGCTATCATGCTTTGAGTCTTATAGATAGCAAAAGAAAGTGCGGGACCAAATGGTTCTTGCATGTCATCGGGCCCGCCGCCTGTGGATGACAAAAGGCACAGAAGACGACGTTAGTCTCTGCGTGCTATCATGCTTTGAGTCTTATCGATAGCAAAAAGGTGTGGGACCAAATGGTTCCCACATGTCATCGGGCCCTGAGTCTTATAGATAGCAAAAGTATTTTAAAAGTGCGGGACCAAATGGTTCCCGCATGTCATCGGGCCCGCCGCCTCTGGATGACAAAAGGTTCAGAAGATGACATTAGTCTCTGCGTGCTATCATGCTTTGAGTCTTATAGATAGCTAAAGTATTTTAAAAGTGTGGGACCAAATGGTTCCTGCATGTCATCGGGTCCGCCGCCTCTGGATGACAAAAGGCGCAGATGACGACGTTTGTTTCTGCGTGCTATCATGCTTTGAGTCTTATAGATAGGAAAAAGGTGTAGGACCAAATGGTTCCCACATGTCATCGGGCCTTGAGTCTTATAGATAGCATAAGTATTTTAAAAGTGCGGGACCAAATGGTTCCCACATGTCATCGGGACCGCCGCCTCTGGATGACAAAAGGTGCAGAAGACGACGTTAGTGTCTGCGTGCTATCTTGCTTTGAGTCTTATAGATAGCAAAAGAAAGTGCGGATAACCGTTAAGGTATTTCTGCTTGTCGCATGACTCCAAGGTCAGTATGACAGAGATTGTGGGGCGGCCGACAAAAGTGAGGCTCTTGCTCCTACGTATCCTGAATGAGGAACTCAGACCTACGTAGTTCTGGATTACTGGGAGACTAAAATAGTCTCGATGTGTTTTTCACTAAAATGTGAACATGCTTTAGTAAAGAGACAAAACTTCCAACTAATCAGAGCAACATATGTTTTTCGGATGAAAAACAATATATCTACCGGGGAAGAGGAGTATGGTGATGAAATCTTTTCATAACCACAAATGAGATTTTGGATGTTAACATTTTGTTTCTAAATGACCATTTAGAGGAAACACTGGGTTCAACAAAAATAGAAGAAAATCACTCAAAGTGTATTAATCTCACACAGGTACGTGTTTCGTCCTAATTCCGAACCATAGATATGCCATGACTTGATCTTGCAAATCATTTCCTATCAAATCAACGATTACATGCGTGATCATGGATCAGTATGACTTTTTCTTGGGAATGGTGTTTTTTGTGGGAATTTTGGCTTTGAATGTTTTTGGCCTTTTCCTTTTCATTTTTTGTTTAGTGCGGGGCGAAAAAGTCGCTGACACATAGGATTTTGGTTGGCAATCAAAGGGAGAGGACCACTTTAGGTCATGGTTTCCTTTCTTTTCTAGTTTACTTGGTGACAAATCTGTATTGTTCAGATATTGTCTGGTCCTAAGACCTTTCTGCATATTTCTTCTTTTCTCTTCCGATCTTTGATCGAGAATTCTGTTTCTTTTTTTGTTTTCCCCCATTTTCCTTGATTGGGAATTTTCCCTTTTTGCTTTCTTCTGATTCTTTTGATCGGGAATTTTCTCCGTTTCTCCTTTTCTCTTCTTTTCTTTTTCTTTTTTTTGTTTTCAATTGAGGGCAAGGTTTATGGTGAGTTAGGACTTTGGCTCAAAGCTTGTAGAACGGATGGACATGATATATGTCAGGGTGTTGGGCTGGTTCAGGGATAAATGGGAATGTCCACCAATATTTCCATGACACAATTGCAATAATGATGATTTGGAAATTTTATGCAAAACTAGTCATGCATGCACCTATGTGGACACTCAAGTGTCGAAAATTTTTTGGTCATGTGATGCTAGGGCTCATAATTCATTTTCTCTATTTTAGTCAACCCTGTGTTTCCAAAATATGTTCTTTTATCAATTTGTGCATTCATCCGAGTCTATCTTGGGTGTTCGGAAAAACTTTCACAGCATTTGCCCTTCAAATGTGTACACACATTTTTTCAAAAATTGGTTATGATCAGTGAATTTTTTTTAAGAAAAGTTGGAAGTTATCTCTTT